>NC_140369.1:3330000-3382500 GCF_054491055.1 Hypomesus nipponensis | reverse complement strand
GCTTCTGCACTCAGCCAGCGTCTGGCTCATCAACCCTCCAAGGCAGTCAGTCTGAGGGCAGGTTCGGAGGTCTTTCGGCTGCCGGCCAGGTTCCAGAACAGCTCCACCTTTTACATTTTGTCATTTCTTATCTCTTATCCAGAGCGACTTACAGCAAGTACAAGGATTCGAACCGGCAACCTTTTGATTAATAACTGCTCAGCCATCTGACCCCCTATATAACCTCTTAGTTAGTCTATAACTGTTCCACTTCCCCCAAACCCCAAACCCCAGCCCCAGCCCTAGCCCCAGCCCCAGCCCCAGCCCCAGCCCCAGCCCCAGCCCCAGCCCCAGCCCCAGCCCCAGCCCCAGCCCCAGCCCCCAGCCCTAGTCCCCAGTCCCCAGCCCCAAACCCAAACCCAACCCCAGCCCCAGCCCTAGCCCTAGCCCTAGCCCTAGCCCTAGCCCTAGCCCTAGCCCTAGACCTAGCCCTAGCCCTAGCCCCCAGCCCCCAGCCCCCAGCCCTAGCCCCCAGTCCCCAGCCCCAGCCCTAGCCCCCAGCCCCCAGCCCCCAGCCCTAGCCCCCAGCCCCAGCCCTAGCCCCCAGCCCTCACAAAGCACTAACACGCTCCCTATCTTCATAACTCCACCATGGCATTGAAACCCCTCCATCAATCGAACCTACCTATCAAATATTTTTTTTACAGCCACTTTTTTACAAACACAAAGGCCTTCCTGGTTGCCCACAGATCACATTGATAACACCTCTAAATCCTCAGAGAAGACTGGATGAAACGCCAGATGATTCCCCACATCTGGCCCTGGAAAGGGCTGACCACAGACCTGATTCACTGCACTGGTCCCATCACCCACTATAAAACAGGCTATATAAACATGGTTTACACACTCATACAACACAGAAGTAAAATGTTGAGCATTCAGCAATTTTTGTATGTGTAGACTTCAGAACATAGTAAAATGATTACCTCCCGGTTCAAACGGTGGTCTAAAGTCCCTGGTACACTACAGCAGTTGGGCTCTCTTGTCAACCCTCATGAATTATTTAGCAAGGACATCTTGTGGCCACTCACAGTATTGTTTGGTATGGGTACCCAAACACAAAAATGTATTTCTGTAAACCTTTCAAAAGAACCCTTCTGTGGATCTCCAAACAACGTTCTTCACCAGAACAGCATCATGACATACGACACCCTACATTACCCGACAAGATTATCAGAGCGTTAGCGTGTCAACCCGAACGGTGTCACAACGGAGATGATGTGTTCTCCATATTTAAAAACAGGAAAAGGTTTGGTCGGATAATAGAGCATTCCTCTATACAATGTGTTGAACGTATGGACCCAATTAGCACGTATTTCCCTAAACAATGTACAAGAGTAGGGGGTGGGGGATTGACCCAGCGACTTTTTTCACATGTGGGAATAAAGTTTTTAAAGGTTGAAAAATGAAAGGTTGAAAAAGAAAATGTGAAAAAGGTTTTTTAAAGGTTGAAAAATATTTTCAAAAAGGTTTTTTAAAAGAAGTTTTAAAAGGTTGAATAAATATTTTCAAAAAAGTAACAAAAAATGTTTTGGGGGAAAGATTGAAAAATAAACATCTACAAAAAATTGACATCATTAATGAGTACTTAATGACACTCTACTATACTCTACTGTACTCTAGCCTAGAGCATGTACTCTGCTCAAGGCTTCTCTGTTCTCCTCTCCCCTTTCCTCCTCTCTCCTCTCCTCTCCCCTTTCCTCCTCTCTCCTCTCCTCTCCCCTTCCTCCTCTCTCCTCTCCTCTCCCCTTTCCTCCTCTCTCCTCTCCTCTCCTTTCACTTCACGTGTGGGAGGATTTTTTTTTTTTGAAAGGTTGATTTTTTTTTTTTTTAAGGGTTGAAAGGTTGATAAAATTGATGAAATGCCTTCCGGATATACTGAACTGACTTCCGGATATACTGAAAATGTTGTCCCATATTCTCAAAGCTTCTTACTCATCCTTATGAGACTTGGGTGTTTCATTAAATGAGTGTGTGAACGTTCAGTAGTATGAATGGGTGTGAACGTTTCATATGTGAATGTGTATGTGTTTCACATGTGTTTGCGTGAGGAAAGTCTGAATCATTTCCTAAACAGCCGGTCCTACTCCGCAGTGCAGAAGCTCATCAGCCCGTCTCACCGCACGGCTGATTAGTCATCCATGACTGTCCCTCTCCTCAGACTGCAATAGAGATGTGGGGTTAGAAACAACCAATAAACAACACTATCAATTTACAGTGTCTGCAATGGGATTAGACTGCGTAAGGGCCGAACATTACAGCGGCGATGATTCGAACGAATCAGTTATGGGATGTACGTTTGAAGAGTAATGCTCCGGTGATACAGGAATTCCTTTATGTCATCAGAAAGTGAATATACTCTGCAATATTCATTTGTGTCATATCCATACAGTACTCATTTTACGCATGAGGTGGTTGTGAAAATTGGCTTTGAATTGCGCTGCACGTAAAGTGCATTTTGTATTTTACATTTACATGGTTAGATGCCGACCAACAGAGTGTGGCGGCAGGTCTATGATTTCCAGCGCCGCTCCACCTCACCACACAAGAGACTTTGATTTGGTCGCGCTGCAAACACATAGGCCACTGTTCGCTCCGCTGTCTGCACCTTCATTACCCGGCTCGGAGGAGGGATGAGGACGAAGGGGGGGATTACAAATACACCGGGTGCATATGTAAATAAGGAGCCCTGACAATGATTCAGGTACAGTGTCAATCAAAGGTAGTAGAGTAGTGATTAGAAAGAGAGGAGGAGGACGGAGATGAGGAGGAAGGACAGGAGAAGGAAGGAGAGGAGGAGGAAGGAAGGAAAGGAGGAGGACGGAGAGGAGAAGGAAGGAAGGAGATGAGGAGGAAGGAAAGGAAAGGAGGAGGAAGGAGAGGAGGAGGAAGGAGAGGAGGAGGAAGGAGAGGAGAGTTTAAGTTTTTCTCTGTTTTTGTTTAGCAGTCTACAGAGATATCTTTACAGTATGGTAATTCCAGCCATCAGTTCTCTTGTCAGTGAACATATTTATGTAGGCTGAGTCTGACTGAAAACCCATCAATGAATTATTAATCGGTGCCACTGCAGTTCTGGATGATTCCTCCAAACTTTTCACATAGATAGGATCAACGACCGGGTCAGGCTTTACCAGTCAAGTTAGTGCCCATGTAATATTCATCAGCAGAGATGTAGGGGACAGTAGCATCTCTTAGTCCCAGGGTTTAGCATGCAGCTGTGGAGAAAAACAATAACAAAAACAATAACGACAGCAAATCTTCCCCACTTGTAAAGAGCCAGCTTGGCTCTTAGCGTTCTTCATCCCCTTGGCCGGAGGGATTTGCTTCAACCTTCCCACTGAGGGTCAAAGGGGGGCAAGGAGCCGACCGCACGCCTCGTGATGCCTCCGTAGACCCCAGGGGATAAGGAAGGATGGGAGAGAGTTTTTTTTTTTTTTTTTTGCTTTTGTGTGCGTGTGTGTTGGTGAGGGGGGGGGGGGAGCCGGTCAAATCAAATCCAAACAAATCTAAAATTGTTTGTCTAGCCCTCTTTACAAGCAATGTGACAGAGGGATTCACAGATGCCCACAGATCAGCACCTAAACCCAAGCTTAACCCTCAGGGAAGGCAAGGAATAAGTCCTCCAAAATCTCTGATAGAGAAAACATGAATGAAACCTTGGGAGGAGTAATTCAGTGAGAGATCGTCTCCTCTAGAGAAAGATAGCTGATCTTGTCAAGACTATCAGGACGTCTCTTGAGCTTCTCTTCTTGAACTTCTCCGCTAGGAAATGTAATTAGTGTTTGTCATCTATTTCCACACATGACTAACATTTGGGTCTTAAAAGAGAAACAAAATGAAGGTTAATCTTGTTTTTGTCTTGCCTCTCTTCGCTGAACCCTCTCTCTCCCTGAATTTCAGCTGAGCTAAAAGATTATGCTCTTCTGACCAGCTCAGAAACCAATGACATCACGATGACCACGGTTTGTTGATGACATCATGGGTTTGTTGAAACCCCTTCCCATGGCAACAGCCCTGTTGATTTTGAACATTTGACACTGTATTCCATCCTGCAGACGCCAAGCGAGATGCAAATAACGCACGCTAAGATCAAGGATCACAAGGTCATAGTTTTAACAGTAATTCAGTGGTCAGAGTCCAGGAACGTTCTGGAACAGATCTACTTGTGGAGCATTAACAAGAATCCTGTTGAGTTCGGATGCCGCCAGAATCTGTATGCAGCCTGGCCAGCTTCAGCAGGTGGAGGACCTGAAATATTCATCAAACATCCGTCTTCTGACAGTGAAGCTACACTACATGACAATGGTCACAGTTTCAAACGGCCGAGGTGCCCAAGAGCCAACAGGGACCTTGCCCGACATGATATCTGCTTGTCTCACTCAGTAACTCTGGTGTGGAGGCTGCGCCGGCATTCCCGGCTCCATAGCGTTAATTAAACAGAAAGCATGAGAGAGTCAATGGCGCCGTGAAAGTAAATGTAGCCCTTGAAAAGAGGCTCAGTGCGGAAAAAAAGACATGTAAATAGCAGGAAGGCAATGTATGAATATTTCATTTGCTGGCCGTGCACTTGCACAGCAGATACAAATAAAGCAGGCTCAGAGTGAGGACAGCTCGATGAAGGTCTCTGGCTAAGAGCTATTCCGTGTTAACAGATTAGCCTCCGACGCCCCAGTGAATCTCCAGGATTGTGTCATCCTTTATGTAAATGTCAGGGTGAGTCTCTTTGTAGCATGTGGTGCTACATGGGAACATTGGGTTCACACAGTCTGTGAGGTCACAATAGCCAACACCAGAGTTCCAGGACTGGGAATTGTGACTGAACAGGGACTTCAAAAGGTCACGGTGTAAAATGGCACCGATTTTTGTTCATTGTTAACTAGATTTTTCTACAAGATAGAGGCCTACATTGTGAGCGTGCTCCAGATTCTCCTGAGCCACAACCAATCAGAACTCCCCCATGACAGGATCAGGTGGGATCTCACCTTTAAATACTGCTTCTTGAGAAACTGTTCATACATGGAATTGTGTAAAAAAAAAAATCAGATAACTGTTGAAAGTGTTGATTCATGTGTGAGTTTCAGCCAATCAATGACAGTCTTCCTTCAGGTGTCCTAAAGCATTCCTACTATGAGACCTTCAAAAACAACCGTTGTTTTGGAGAGGCAGTCTGGAGATGATCCACAAGTGTTCCATATCTACAGTCGTGGCCATGAGTTTTGGCAATGACAAATGTTGTGTTTTGCAAAGTTTGCTGGTTCAGTATATGAGGCAAATGTTTTTGCATGTTTCTATAGAATACTGGAATACAATAAGGCACATTTTGTATCTTTAAAACATTTTTGTGGGTGAAAGCTTTCAATATATGCAAATAGTCGACTCTTTTACAGCAGTCAATCTGCTCTTAAAATCCAGTCAGAATGATAGAGTGATTTCACCTGGCTAGAACTAGTTCACACTTTCCCCTGTGCTGATGATGTGACTTACTGAAGTTATGTTAGCAGTCATTTGATGCCAAGGCCCAGTAAGCTTTGCAAACACAAAATGTATGTCGCTCCCAATACTTTTGATAAACAAGATGGTACATGACAATTAACAAGTAATCCAAAGCGAACCAAATAATGAATATAAACAGATCTGTAGTCATTCTGAAACCTTTCTATAGTTTGACAGTCTGCGCATCTACAGTCTGCAGAGGACAAGTTTAACCTATCTGATTGCTGTAATCAAATGACATTTATAGGACACTGCCTGTCCCTCTAAAGGGCAGTTCACACTGCCCCAACAATATCCAACAAACGTCAACATGCATCCAACATTTTACTGTTGGATGTTGGTTTTAGAATGTTTGTAAAAATAACTGTCATTTTCGCCCTGCCGCAACAAACACTAACAGGCATATCTCACCAAACTAACACAACCCAACAACTGTTGGTTGGTGGTGTGTTAGTGTGTGTTGGTGTGTGTGGGTGAGTGTTGGTGTGTGTTTGGGCAGTGTGATCTGTCTTTAAGCCATTAGTGTTACGGTACAGCAATGTTCGGACCTTAAAACGGACTTGAGAGGCAAAAAAGTTTCAAAAGGTAGCTTTTAATGTTCTTTGTTCTAGCAGAGTTAACAATCTGTCAGAGTCTGAATGGTGAGCAGGGTCTACATAGATCGTTGATTGCCGATCTGCCACAGGTGAGGATGGTTGTCTACCCCGGGAGACTCCGCCCATGCACACACACATGGAATAAACAAAAAGGGAGGAAGTAGAACACAGGAAAAAGAGAAACAGAAACAGTGTCACATCCAGGGGCGGGGACAATTAGAGGTTCACGTCCTCACACAGCTCACAGAGAGATGACAGAGGAGAACACCCTTCACTGCAGGACGACTCCTGCTCGGAGCAGACCTGACCCCTAAAGGTTTACAACATTTACACTTTGACAGAAGAAAAAGAGAGAAGCCATTTCTGTTTAGAATCCCTGGAGATGATGGAGGACACACAAATGGCGCTCATTATTTCCTGTTTTCTTCTTCTCGTCTCCGCGGCGCCCCCAGCAGTGCAACACGCACCTCAGGAGAGATTAGAGAGATTGTCTGCCTAGCAGACCTCCTGTGCTCTCCGACGCAGAAAAGAGTCAATAAGCCATCAGCTGCTCCAATCTGGAACGAGATGAGGAACGTAGATGAGGATTAAGAAAGTGCATGTATCTCTGAGCCTGGCATTGTGTTCTGCCAGCAGCTACTGGTGTAGGGTGAGGGGGAGCAGGAGGGAGGTGAAGGGGCGGGACGGGGGTAGGGTGAGGGCCGGTGGGAGGGTTGTGGTGAGGTAGATGGGGAGAGGGGGTTGAGGTAAGGGTCAGGAACAGGGAGGGGGGGGTCGGGGCGAGGGTGGTGGAGGCGGATAGGTATGCATCATAATAGGTTGTTGTCGTTGACTCCTGGACCCAGGCAGATGATTCAACTCTTGACCTTGTTGATGCTGAAGAGCTGTGACATCATCATTAACTCCAGCCTGTGAAAATAGATCGATGTTTGAGGATGGTCGGGGGTCAGGGAGAAGGGAAGGGTCGAGAATGGGATCAATTGAAAAGCCATTTAAGATGTGCTTGTTAGCTAGGACCTGGGACTAAGATCTAGTGTCTGTGATCACTGCGTCTCCCCTGTGAGCACTGGGAATGTAGGCAGAAATCCAGGGGGGGACACCCCCCCCCCCATCCTGCGAAAAATATGACTTGTCCCCCCCAATAAATCACTGTAAACATAACTATGTCATTTCAATCATATTAATAATACACAATGAAAGCGCTTTGCTGATTATGGCCACAATGGCGCTTATTTTTTATTATATTTTATTTTGTTACAGCAGTTATTTTGGTGTCCCCCTAAGGAATTGCTCTTGAGAAAATGTCATATAATTGTCCCGTCCCCCCCAAAGTTGACAGTAGATGTTCGATACTGGCTGGGAGTAATGTTGTGTTCAGTGGCATCTTGATTCGGTGAGTAGCATCCTGATAATACAGTACAGTGCTGGAGAACTGTAGATAGTGATACTGTAGGCCTGTATCTGCACCTTTCACTATCTCCGTCTTTTTAACAGACTAATAGAGTCCTCTTGGGTTCATTATTAAACTGAGTGAGACGTTTACTCCGAGATAATTACCCGTCCCCAGCTAACAACTAACTGCTAATGAAACCCTTAATGGTAACTGCACAGTCTATCCGCGTACGTAATTTCAGCGGCGTCAAATGTTGAACGTGTGTAATGTTTTCCTCATTAAACTCATCTCAACTTAAAATCCCTTTATCTGTCTGAACGAAGACAAGCTTGACACAAGCGTAACGTTCCATCAAACTAACTAACTTTTCATATATGTATTTTTTATTCACAGTTTGCACAACAGCATCAGGGTTTCCAACATTATCGGACATTCCGCACGTACCGGGATATCATTACTGCAGCATCATGTAACGGACAGGACACCGAGGCGGTCGTCAGACTCGCTCATTAGACGGGGTCGACACAGAGAAAGGGCAACCGAAGTGTGACAGGTTTGTGGCGAAGGGATTGGGTCTGGACGGCGGTTATCGGAGGACGGACGATGCAGGCTGAATTGGATATTGATCGCAGGAGGGTTTTAGAGTGAAGCCGGTAGCAGTTGGTGAACTGAGGCTCATTTCACGGAGATGGAACAGGAGTGTGGACGTCGGGGTATCTTCTCACTGTCATCCAAGGACACAAACGTCTAAAACGCAGCGCAAAACGGCTGAACATCTGCTCCTGCATGAATGAATCCATGGATCACGGACACCCGAGAGTCTGTCAGAAAGATGTGCGAATTGAAATTGTATGTAATTGCTTGAATATTCATCTGAAGAATGAATTTATCAGAAATAATGAAAAAAAAAATCATTCATATTTTTCTACCAAGCTTATAATGTCTTCATAGATCCCTTACAAACCCTGAAAAGGAAAAAAATGAATAAGTTAGTGATCAGCTGTGAGCTGAAACCTGGCCAGGGATGACTGAAGACAAGAGCCTGGTGTTTCATCAAGACAAAGAACAAACCAAGGTACAATCCCAGGCTATATCAAGGCCATCTTTCACGGCCATCGTTCACAGTCTGTCACATCCAAGCAGGTCTCAGTAATGTTGCTCACTGTGTGAAAGAGAGAGGAGAGAGAGAGAGAGAGAGAGAGAGGAGAGAGAGAGAGAGAGAGAGAGAGAGAGGCTTCTCTCCAGCACAGGCTGTGATGGCTGCCACTACCACCTCACTGACATGCTCTTGGCAGATAGAGATTGATGATAGCATCCGATGCAATCTAGCCCGTGTCCGAGTTTCAGACCCCCTGTCTGGGGGGGGGGGGGGGGTGTCAGGGACCCCAGGAGTCTGTCCTGGGAGAGACCCTGGAGCCCACAGACGAGGGCGGAGCTCACGGCGTTTTGGCTGTAGATGAAGAGATCCCAGGTTCAAATCCCCCCGAACTCTTTGTTGCTTTGGATAAAAGCCTGTGTTAATTGGAATGAATACCAGCCTCAGGTACGAGCCAGTTTGTCTTTTAGCGTCTCATAGCAGAGATGGACGATTAGCAAACACAGGCTATTGTCTTTTAGCCATTAGATCAGGTAGCAAGCAAGGCAGAGGGTAAATCCAAGAGAATAGTAAAACATACAGGCAAGGGTCAAAATCACGTAAAATCGATATATGGAAGAGAAACGCTAGGTCTGCCGGCCTACCGTACACTAGACAAGACTTTGCAAAGACCAAGGAGCTGGGAAGGAACCACGGGTAGGCCCGGGTAGGCCGAGGCCTACCGAATTTGTTCTAAGGCCTACCCAAAATGAAAATATCTCAGAAAAATTATGCACCGGGTGCATATCGCAAAGTAAATAAGTAAAAAAAATATGAAAAGATGCCTATCCATATGTTTCAGGGCCTACCCAAACATATTTTTCCGGCTATGCCCCTGCCATGGAGACATGAGTGGTGTAAGTAGTAACACAGATGATGACAGTATCCGATGCGCAGTAATCAACCAAATGAGACACAGGTGCTGCAGTCAATGATCAGAGAGCCAGAGTGCTGCTGTCTCTCACCCGCTGACCACGAGGGGGCGTGGCCGTGACTGAGGCTGGGAGGGACCATTTACATTCAGCCATTTATCAGACGCTCTTATCCGGCGCGACTTACAGTAAGTACAGGGACAAAAACCCACATGTGAACCATCATGTCAGTGATGAAGAGTGACGCAGAAAGTGACCGGGTGTGTTATGGCCTCGGCCCCCAGGCGAGGACAGGGTATCCACAGGTTAACATGATCATTTTTCATTTGAGCTTCTGCTCTGCAACTTCATTTTTCTCCATCTCCCCTCGCTGTGATAGTCTCTCCTCACATCAAGGGGAGAAGACAGCACCATAATAGGAGATACAAACCACCCTTCACCCCATGACCCCAATGAGAGCCTACAGCCCTCTCCCCCTCCACAACCCTGCCCCCCCCCCCCCCCACCACCTCCACACACTCTCACACTGGACACACACTGGACACACACCCCATCCTGCCTCGCACACATGGACACGTATAGCCCCCCGCCCCTCCCTCCCCCCCCCCCCACACACACACAGAGTTACCGTGGGTGACTCTCATTGTTTGCTTAAATCAAAATCCAATTGGCCTTCCTGGTGGTTACTTTTCAGGTTCCTGTCTCCACAGCAGTGAGTGCGGTGACACCCCTCAGACAGATGTCCTTGTCTGGGCCAGGACTATTACCCCCAGGGGGGGGTCTGGGGGGGGGGGGGTTATTATCCCCAGGGAGGGGTCTGGGGGGGGGTTATTACCCCCAGGGAGGGGTCTGGGGGGGGGGGGGGTTATTATCCCCAGGGAGGGGTCTAGGGGGGGGGGTTATTACCTCCAGGGGGGGGTCTGGGGGGGGGGGGTTATTATCCCCAGGGAGGGGTCTAGGGGGGGGGGTTATTACCTCCAGGGGGGGGTCTGGGGGGGGTTATTACCCCCAGGGAGGGGTGGGCGGGGGGTTATTAACCCCAGGGAGGGGTTGGGGGGCTCCAGAGAGGACCCCATGCCCCAGAACACACCACCACTACAACACAGGATCAGCAGGTGAGACCTGGGGGAGGACAAGGGCAGGGAGGTGATGCTGTGTGTGTGTGTGTGTGTGTGTGTTTTCCAGGCAGTAAGGTGTGCTGGTGAGGACTGCTGACAGAAACTCATGTCTTGGATGTTCTCTCTGTCAGGACAGGAGAACCACCCGTCTTAGAACAACACTTAAACCCTGAGGAAGAGAGGGTTCTCCAGGGTTCTCCAGCGCAGGGCCCTCGAGGCCGATGACCCGGTGGTGATGATGGCTGGTCTGATAACTCTGAGATCTGCAGAACTCCTGACAGCTTTTCAAATCAAATCAACATTTATTTGTATAGCCCTTTTTATACCCAAGCATGTTACAGAGGGCCATTTAATCACATGATACTGTGTGTGAAGTGGAACAGCTGGAAATGCCTAACATTCCCCACAACCTGCTCCCTGTCGCTACACTGTCCGCTGCAACAAATGCGGAACCAAGCATTTACATGTTGTAAACTTTCTTCTTCAGTTCTTTCTAATCTTTTACAAAGTTAGCGTAAGGAGCGGAGGCAAAAACCCGGGCATGGGAGGAGTTCGGCGAGGCCATGGAGAATGACTTCCGAACGGCTTCAAAAAGGTTCTGGACCACCATCCGGCGACTCAGGAGGGGGAAGCAGTGCTCTGTCAACACTGTATACGGTAGGGACGGTGCGCTGCTGACTTCGACGGGGGACGTCCTGGATCGGTGGAAGGAATACTTTGAAGACCTCCTTAATTCCACCAACACGCTTTCCGACGTGGAGGCAGAGTCTGGGGACATCGGGGGGGGCCCTTCTATCTCTGGGGCCGAGGTCGCCGAGGTGGTTGAAAAGCTCCGCGGTGGCAGGGCCCCTGGGGTGGACGAGGTCCGCCCGGAGTTCCTTAAGGCTCTGGATGTTGTAGGGCTGTCTTGGTTGACACGACTCTGCAACATCGCGTGGACATCGGGGACAGTGCCTCTGGACTGGCAGACCGGGGTGGTGGTTCCCCTCTTTAAAAAGGGGGACCGGAGGGTGTGCTCCAACTTTAGGGGGATCACACTCCTCAGCCTCCCTGGGAAGGTCTATTCAGGGGTCCTGGAGAGGAGGGTCCGCCGGATTGTCGAACCTCGGATTCAGGAGGAGCAATGTGGTTTTCGTCCTGGCCATGGAACAGTGGACCAGCTCTATACCCTCCGCGGAGTCCTGGAGGGTACGTGGGAGTTCGCCCAACCAGTCTACACATGTTTTGTGGATTTGGAAAAGGCGTTCGACCGTGTCCCTCGGGGGCTCATGTGGGGGGTGCTCCGAGAGTACGGGGTACCGGATTCCCTGATCGGGGCTGTCCGGTCCCTGTACGACCGGTGCCAGAGTTTGGTCCGCATTGCCGGTAGTAAGTCGAACTTGTTTCCGGTGAGGGTTGGACTCCGCCAGGGCTGCCCTATGTCACCGATTCTGTTCATTACCTATATGGACAGGATTTCTAGGCGCAGCCAGGGTGTTGAGGGGGTCCGGTTTGGTGACCTCAGGATCGGGTCGCTGCTTTTTGCAGATGATGTGGTCCTGTTGGCTTCATCGGGCCGTGACCTTCAGCTCTCACTGGAGCGGTTCGCAACCGAATGTGAAGCGGCTGGGATGCGAATCAGCACCTCCAAATCTGAGGCCATGGTAATCGACCGGAAAAGGGTGGAGTGCCATCTCCGGGTCGGGGAGGAGATCCTGAACCAAGTGGAGGAGTTCAAGTATCTCGGGGTCTTGTTCACGAGTGAGGGAAGAATGGAGCGCGAGGTCGACAGGCGGATCGGTGCGGCGTCCGCAGTGATGCGGGCTCTGCATCGGTCCGTCGTGGTGAAGAAGGAGCTGAGTCGAAAGGCGAAGCTCTCTATTTACCAGTCGATCTACGTTCCTACCCTCACCTATGGTCACGAACTATGGGTAGTGACCGAAAGAACGAGATCGCGAATACAAGCGGCCGAAATGAGCTTCCTCCGCAGGGTGTCCGGGCTCTCCCTTAGAGATAGGGTGAGAAGCTCAGTCATCCGGGAGGGGCTCAGAGTAGAACCGCTGCTCCTCCGCGTCGAGAGGAGCCAGCTGAGGTGGCTTGGGCATCTGATTAGGATGCCTCCTGGACGCCTCCCTGGTGAGGTGTTCCGGGCACGTCCCACTGGGAAGAGGCCCCGGGGAAGACCCAGGACACGCTGGAGGGACTATGTCACTCGGCTGGCCTGGGAACGCCTCGGGGTCCCCCAGGAAGAGGTGGTGGAAGTGGCCGGGGAGAGGGAAGCCTGGGCCTCCCTGCTTAGGTCGTTGCCCCCGCGACCCGATCCCCGGACAAGCGGAAGATGACGAGACGAGACGAGGCGTAAGGAGCAAAGGTATTTTGTTATGTTGTTGTAGTTTTCATGTTCTTCAGTGTGGGATTAGCAGTCCAGGCTGGACATACAGTAAAGAGGAGCTGTGATTCAGAGAGAAGGACGTGACGGCCTCACGTGCAGTCTTCTCTCAGACAACAACCGGAGGAACCGAGCAGCGATTTACAGTCAACAGCCGTTTGAGATCATTTAACCTTCACGCTCGTTTTCCTCCAACTCGGCAGTAAGAGTGAGCTGTCCTCCAGACCTGTGCCCAGAGCTGGGACATCCTGACACGCCTCCGGCGGCACCAACAAAGGAGGGTCCCTCATTAAATAAACAATGAGCAAAGCGAAGCCAGTTTCAGTATTCCTCTCACCAAGGCCGAATCCCCAGCTTCCCCAAAGGAAACGCTATGAAATTTCAATTGGCATCGTACTTTTTTTTATTTTTTTTTATGTCAATATCGCAGACGGACTTCAGCAGCTGCCTCCCTTCTGAGTCCTTGCAGAAGACTTCAAAGGAGGTTCTCCTGAATCTCTCCGTCCTGCATTAAAAATGTTAACCTTGGAGACACGCTAACTACCAGGCAGAACAGTCGTGGAATTCTAATGAAGGTTCTGATCGTTCCAGACAAGAGACAACCATGCTCTCTCTCTCTCTCTCTCTCTCTCTCTCTCTCTCTCTCTCTCTCTCTCTCTCTCTCTCTCTCTCTCTCTCTCACTCTCACTCTGAGTTCACTCTCACATTTTTCGTGTTCATTTTGTTCTTATGAAGAGGCTATCATAAACATCGTCACAACTGATTAAAATACAGAGTCAAATCTGATGTGGGCCCCAGAAACACCTCCAGCCTAACCCACCCAGAGGAAGGCTTCTTTCATCTTCAGGTTACTAGAAGCCTAGAAACAGCCCGGCAGCAGAACCAGCCCGGCAGCAGAACCAGCCTGTGTGTGTTGGTTTTGTGTCCAGCGTCTTCTCTGCTCGGTTGACCTCAGGAGACGGAGCAGTGTGGCGTCGCCAGCGGCAGCGAGGCGTCGCCAGGGGCAGCGAGGCGTCGCCAGCGGCAGCGAGGCGTCGCCAGGGGCAGCGAGGCGTCGCCGGGGGCAGCGTGGCGTCGCCAGGGGCAGCGAGGCGTCGCCAGGGGCAGCGAGGCGTCGCCAGGGGCAGTGAGGTGTCGCCAGGGGCAGCGTGGTGTCGCCAGGGGCAGCGTGGCGTCGCCAGGGGCAGCGAGGCGTCGCCAGGGGCAGCGTGGCGTCGCCAGGGGCAGCGAGGTGTCGCCAGGGGCAGCGAGGTGACGCCAGGGGCAGCGAGGCGTCGCCAGGGGCAGCGAGGCGTCGCCAGGGGCAGTGAGGCGTTGCCAGGGGCAGCGTGGTGTCGCCAGGGGCAGCGAGGTGTCGCCAGGGGCAGCGAGGTGTCGCCAGGGGCAGCGAGGCGTCGCCAGGGGCAGCGAGGCGTCGCCAGGGGCAGCGAGGCGTCGCCAGGGGCAGCGAGGCGTCGCCAGGGGCAGCGAGGCGTCGCCAGGGGAGACCTGGCACACAGCACTGGCATGATCTGATGCACAGATGCCACTCCTTCTCATCCTGGCTGACGCACGCCGCGCCATCCCAGAATAATCTGCTTCAGCAAGATTCACCTGACTGAGAGAGAGAGAGAGAGAGAGAGAGAGAGAGAGAGAGAGAGAGAGAGAGAGAGAGAGAGAGAGAGAACATATCACTTCCATTGATATGCAGGAGATAGTTTTATCAAACAGATGGGAAAATCTCTCAGAGCAAGACAACCCTCTGAATTCACAAATACTTGAACTTATATTTGCCATTCGCGGCAACACACAGAAGCAGGCAGAGAAACATCTGGATTTTATAAGTACCCAGGTTTAATTACCTCACAGTGTTCAATAGAGAGGTACACTGGTGCCTTACTGGTCAAGTGAACTCATTACGTAGCTTCAAGTCCAACCTGGGATATTTCCTAACCCTAACCCTCACATTTCCTGCTTGTCTTCCCCTATCATTCACCCTCACAATTCCTGCTTGTCTTCCGCTATCATTCACCCTCACATTTCCTGCTTGTCTTCCCCTATCATTCACTTCACATTTCCTGCTTGTCTTCCGCTATCATTCACCCTCACATTTCCTGCTTGTCTTCCCCTATCATTCACCCTCACAATTCCTGCTTGTCTTCCCCTATCATTCACCCTCACATTTCCTGCTTGTCTTCCGCTATCATTCACCCTCACATTTCCTGCTTGTCTTCCCCTATCATTCACCCTCACAATTCCTGCTTGTCTTCCCCTATCATTCACCCCCACAATTCCTGCTTGTCTTCCCCTATCATTCACCCTCACATTTCCTGCTTGTCTTCCGCTATCATTCACCCTCACATTTCCTGCTTGTCTTCCCCTATCATTCACCCTCACAATTCCTGCTTGTCTTCCCCTATCATTCACCCTCACAATTCCTGCTTGTCTTCCCCTATCATTCACCCTCACATTTCCTGCTTGTCTTCCCCTATCATTCACCCTCACAATTCCTGCTTGTCTTCCCCTATCATTCACCCTCACATTTCCTGTGTCCTTTCACTATGTGACATAAAATGCCCTACAAAACTGCAACCCCCCCCACACACAAAAATAGTAAAGTATTTGGTTCATCTTACATTATTTTATGAATTGTTTAACATGCAAACAGTATGTTTATGAAATACTCAAATTACAGTGACAGGGAAGTGGATTCTGCAGACAAAATTGAGTTTTCAACAAAATGGGAACACCCAAAAAGTTTGGAACCAATTTCTGTTGTAGCTGTAGAAACCTACTCTGACCACCAAGTCTGTCCCATCTGTTGAACTGGCCACCCAAACCCTCCCTCTCTCTCTCCCTCTCTCTCTCTCTCTCTAACCCTCCACCCCTCCAGCTTCTCTCGTCTTCTCCCATCAGTATGGGGTTCGTCTGTAACAATCTCCCTATCTCAGAGGATTCCATCTCCCTCAGATGGACACAGCAGTGTGTGGACCTCCCACGGTGTGGACATCCCGCACAACCTCCACCCTGCCGCACGACCTCCACCCTGCCGCACGACCTCCACCCTGCCGCGTCATAAGAGAATCCCACAGAAGCCCCAGTAAAACCAGGGATCAGAAGGGAAAAGGCCATTAGTCAGGTAGGCCGTCTGTTCTAGTGGAGGAATCAGAGATCGTAATTGGATTTCCTTTGCAGGTAGTTTGTACGGCTCCGCTCCGCTATCGCGTTAATGGCCGTACGCTGAACGAAGCACCGTACCGAATGGCTTCTTCCCGCTGGCTTCTGAGATTGAAGGCCATGCCCCCCTTCTTCTCTGAAGCATTGAGTAAGTCTGAGCTGCCACAGGATCAGCTTTTCTTACATGTTTTTTTGTCTGTATAATGAGATGGAGGGATGTGTTTATCTGGAGGGATATCAGTTGGCGGGGGGTGAAGGAAGTGAGAGAGAGGAAGAGGAGAGGAGTGGAGAGATGGAGGAGGAGGTGGTGTGGTTGGATGACAGGGAGGAGGGCATAATGGAGAGGGAAGAGGGGGAATGGAGAGGTGATGGAGGTGGAGGAGAAGAGTGGCAAGATGGAGGAGGTGGTGGAAGAGGGGGGAGGAGATGGTGGGGGGGATGAGAGGGAGGAGGCGAGGAATGGAGAGATGGAGGAGGGAGTGAAGGAGAGGGAGAAGGGGAAGGAGAAAGACACCGTGTGCCGCTGTAAAACACACAGAGAGAATCCAGGAACAAAAACACAGAATCCTGTGCTGTTGGAAAACGGGAGCTACACGTCTCGTTGGTGATTCTTTCAAATGCAAGTACGGGTCAAAAGACGCGCCGCTCCTACAGTCTGTCACTGGAGACGAGAGGCGTGCCCCGACCCAGGAAGACTCAGAGGAGCTTGGCTCCCAGAGAGGACTAGCTGCTACACTGGCAGAACAGCACAGCATATGGGAGGCTGACACCTCAGAAAGATTCCCGCTAATGAGCACTATTTCATTTGTTGAAGGGCTTTGAAACTCCTTGTCGGAGCGCTCGCTGACAACATCCCATTTTTTAAAAGATTAAGTCGCTAGCGAGACTTCCTCTCCCTCTGACAGCCATTTAATGGTAGGAGCTACTGAGGTTCTGTACCCAAAATAGCTATTTAGTAGATTAAGGTTGTCCCACAACCTGACATCTCCAATTAAATCACATACGAAGGAGGCAAAATGTCTGTTAGTGAGATGAGCTTCTTCAGTGTCTTCAAGTTGTGATATTGTTACTGCAGGGTTCTCAGGCACGCATAGTTCGTTGTTGATGCGTGTGTCCTGTGTGTGTGTATCATGTGTGTGTGTGTTATGTGTGTGTGTGTGTGTGTTATGTGTTTGTTATGTTTGTGTGTGTGTTATGTGTGTGTTATGTGTGTGTGTTATGTGTGTGTTATGTGTGTGTTACGTGTGTGTGTTATGTGTGTGTGTGTTATGTGTGTGTTATGTTTGTGTGTGTGTTATGTGTGTGTTATGTGTGTGTGTTATATGTGTGTTACGTGTGTGTGTTAAGTGTGTGTGTGTTATGTGTGTGTTATGTGTGTGTGTGTGTGTGTGTTATGTGTGTGTTATGTGTGTGTGTGTTATGTGTGTGTGTTTCTGTTCAAGTTTGGTGAGTAGCGTCTCCCAGACAGAGTGTTTTATGTTGACACTTACAATGAGGTCGTTTATGAGCTGGTTTCATCCAAAGCACCTTAGAATGAAACTAATGTTTGGGCGGGAGAGCTTCACGGACTCAAAATGAGTTCATTTCGGGGTGTCTGTGGTTTTATTCCCTGATGAAGACTTGATGCCAAAACACATCAGTTTGCCGGTCCATGATGACCATGCCATGGTAATAAAGGCGTTTCTTTGTGCCTTGGAGTTGTTTTGTAATTCGCACCTTGGAATAAGTTTGTGCGGAGTGTGAGTGAACCGACTGTGTGCCCCTGTCGTCACCTGTAGGGCCCCTAAAAGTGACACCAGCGTTCACCATGCTAGAGAGAGGCAGAGAGAGGCAGAAAGAGGAGAGAGGCAGAGAGAGGAGAGAGGCGGAGAGAGGAGAGAGGCAGAGAGAGGAGAGAGGCAGAGAGAGGAGAGAGGCAGACAGAGGCAGAGAGAGGAGAGAGGCAGAGAGAAGCACGGCGATAGATGGAGGAACACCCCCCCAGCTTTGCGATGGCTAATCTGACACTCTGAACCAGGCTGATTTCCAACCCTGGATGAAAGTCTCACTTCTGAGGAATTTGTGGAGGTGAAGAAGACCTAATCAAGAATGGAGGGGGATGAAGCCAAACGAATCATGAGCAGAGGAACAGACAGCTCCATATGATTTCTATTTTAGTATGTAAAGTGAGGAAGTTTGAAGGGCTACTGAACTACTGACAGAGTCCAGAGGAAGCGATCCCTGAAAAGAGAGAGAGACACATGAGGGATATATATATAGATGGATAGATAGAGAGAGAGAGAGAGAGAGAGAGAGAGAGAGAGAGAGAGAGGTGGAGACATACATATAAACAGAACGGCAGCGTTTCCCAAACCGACTGTAACTATGATTAATAGATCTGTGTACTGTGTCTTATCTGCCACAGCTGGCCCGCAAGCACAGGGTAATGCACGATGATACATCTCCATGGTTTGTTTCGTTCCCTGGGGAAACGGACACAACAGCTGGTTCAAAATGGCCGCTGGGACGGCAGGCTGACACCAGTACCTCTGGAGGAAATCTCTGTCGGCGAGCATCTTTGCTGCTAGGGTTCCTCTCTCCCTGGTGATGGCCTTCCATCTGAGAAGGACCCTGCCCCTCTGCCGGCTAATAGCTTGATGAGAAGAGGTCGGTAGCTGTTTTGAGACCAGTGAAGATTTAAGGTGTCTCGAAGTGTGGTCTCCATCGCTTTGCACAAGCATCCAGAGGGGATTTTGTCCTCCTGGAGGGAAACATGTTGAGATCTAAGTTGCCATATTGGCCGGAACTGGTGTATTAAGGTTGCCCTGCTGTCGCTGGCCAGAACCAACTGGTGGGAGTAAGAAAAAGGGACACTGGTGTTTTTTCATCTCTGCTATGGGGTTGCGGGAACATTTCATCACGCCACCCATCTGCTCTGAGAAAACTCTTATTTCTTGGAGATGGATCTTTGGGACTCTGTGTAGACACAGTCCCTATATCGACATCAGGTGGCTGGAGGAACCTGTGGAGACTTTGTCCCCATCAGCATCCATATTCAAGGTTGGATGCTGGCAGGGTGTCATTTGCATTAGCAGCGTCGAGGCGCTAATGAGAATCCTGGTTTTGGACCGTCATTGGATCGCCTCACCACGGTCCCCTTGAAATCTGCACGCCACAGTTCATCATGATAAGTAATGAGAGGATTACTCACTGGAGGGAACCAATCACAGACTCCGCATGGAAGAGATGGAGTCCTGTCCTGGCGACAGATCCCCACGGCAACCAGGAGGGACTCTGGAGATCTATGACAGAGAGCATGGTGTCTGACACACCCACGCCATCTCACTCTCTCTCTCTCTTCGTCTCCCTCTCTCTGCGTCCCCCTCCCTCGCTCGCTCGCTCCCTCGCTCCCTCCCTCCCTCTTGTCTCTCAATCTTTCGGCCTCTCCTGTGTTCTGTTATTGTCTCTGTCTTGCCTCACTCTCACTGCCTGCTTTATATTATTCTCTCTCTGTCTGTCTGTCTCTCTCTCTCTCTCTCTCTCTCTCTCTCTCTCTCTCTCTCTCTCTCTCTCTCTCTCTCTCTCTCTCTCTCTCTCTCTCTCTCTCTCTCTCTCTCTCTCTCTCTCTCTCTCTCTCTCTCTCTCTCTCTCTCCATCTCTCTCTCTCTTTCTCAACATCTGCTGTAGAATGAAACAGTGATAAAACAAGATGATCCATGTTGCTCATTGTCCATGGAGAGATTGTCTCACAGGAGGAAACTCCTTCTCATAGAACAATGGCACCATTCAATATTCCACTTGGTGAAAGACATGCTGCAATGCATGAACTTCTAGCAAATGTGTGTCCATATGCGCACGTGTGTGTGCGTGTGTGTGTGATTGTGTTTACCGTATGTGTGTGAGTGTGTCTGTGTGTGTGTGTGTGTGTGTGTCAGGCCCTAAAAAACACCCTCCTCTCTACGTCTCTACGCACTGACCTGGTGTTGAAACCTCTTACCAAATGCCGCCACCAACAGCCTATACCTGTTCACGAGGAGCCCATCTCTGTGAATGTGGAGAGAGCACTTGTTTAAGTGAGCACAGATGGTGCTTCCGCTCTGAGGAACAAGGGAGCCATTTGGCAGGTAGTCAGAATAATGTTACTGCTGCTGAGAAACTTTTTACGGCTTCGACTGATTGCAATATCTTTCATACAAGTACGCGTGTCCACATGCGTTCACAGGGTTTACTTCACAACGGGGTGCTTTTCTACGTTCGCTGGATGCCTGGATGGAAAAGGCCTGAAACTCAACACGGTTAAGAGTTTAAGGTTGTGGTGGATT
Source organism: Hypomesus nipponensis (assembly GCF_054491055.1). Taxonomy (NCBI): domain Eukaryota; kingdom Metazoa; phylum Chordata; class Actinopteri; order Osmeriformes; family Osmeridae; genus Hypomesus; species Hypomesus nipponensis. The sequence goes on along the minus strand of NC_140369.1, from coordinate 3,362,029 downwards.
CTTATGGTTTTAAATGAATGTAAAAGTGAATTCCTTTGAGACAGTTTCAGCTTTCAGAGACTTCTCCCAGTAAGCACACAGTGCCAACCTGATGTTGTATGCTGGTCATGGCACTGTAAACCGCTTAAAAAGATGATGTGGTCATATTCTGGTCATGAAATTGTAAACTAGTCATAAAGATATTGGGGTCATATTTTGGGTAGGATTTGTATTTACTGAACGAATGACTTGATGTTGTATTCTGGTCATGGCACTGTAAACTTCTTAAAAAGATGATGTGGTCATATTCTGGTCATGAAATTGTAAACTAGTCATAAAGATATTGGGGTCATATTTTGGGTAGGATTTGTATTGACGGAACGAATGACCTAACTCCAACATTTTTGTTCTGATCCCAAATAGTCACATTACTGTAAGCAGTTATTTTCATTTGTGTGTTTATTAAAACAATTGTATAAGAGTTTCAAACTAAAAGGCCATTTCACTGGTTTGAAGCAGACCAGCACCAACTCTTCCACAACAATCAAGATATTGTAAACATTGAAAACAGTAGTTTCAAACAACCACAATCCCAACACCACACCGTGTCAGAGACAGGACGTCAACATGTTGTTTCAACACAACTGACGAGCGCCCTCCTGGGCTGTTGTGGTGTCGTGTTCTCAGGTCTGACAGGAAGTGATCTCATCTGACAGGAAGCCAGGAGCACATCCTGACACCTTGTTGAGTCATGTGACCAGGGCGCCAGGAAGGAGCAGAAAAAGACAAGCTGAGATACAGAGCGCTGGTCATCACCTCCATCCACACCTCCACCCAACCCTCCCCCCAGCCCCCCACCCACCTCCCAACACCCCCCTACCCTCCCCTGCCCCCTCCACCACACCTAGGGGCATCCACATGATTTAATTACAGATCAGTTATGTTTGTTGTTTCTTCGAGCAGGCCACATGCACATTGCCTGTGAAGCCATGCAGTGTAGCACACGAGGCAGTGACAGGTTCCCGCCTACGGTGTTTAACATGGAACACTGTGCAGCAGCAGCAGGCTCCACAGCAGCAGGCTCCACAGCAGTCAGGCGCTTGCATGGATGTGTCTGGACTGACTGAGTGGATTATGAGTGACAGATCCAGCCCCCACCCCTCTCCCCCGCCTCCCCTCCACCCCCACCCCCACCCCCTCCACAGCCCCCCCCCCCCCCCCCCGGCCCTGGCCTGCTGTAGAGCCCAGCTCTGCTCCCTGTGCACTGCAGTGTAAACTTGGCTGAGGCTAGCATCGCTTGGCCTCTTCTGCTTTATCTAATCACTCAGACATGGCCCGGCCCGGGGCGAGCTGCCCCAGCGACACTCTGGCTCTGGGCAAGGTTGAGGCAGAGGGTACCTCGGACACTTCCACTGTCGTATCCCCAGATTATCCTCTCCACTGCTCTGATGGACTGGACACTAGGCTCATGGCCTCTTCCTCCGCCCCTCCTCCGCCTCCTCCTCCTCTCATCTACTCTTCTTCCTTCTCTCATGCAGTCTTCCTCCTCCTCACACCCCTCCTCTTGCTACTTCTCTAATCTACTCCTCTTCCTGCTCATCCTCACAACCCTCCTCTTCCTCCTTTTGTCATCTACTCCTCCTTCTCCTCTTCCTCTCATCCCTTTTCCTTCTCTTCCTCTTCCTCCTCCTCCTCCTCCTCTCATCTACTCTTCCTCCTTCTCTCATGCAGTCTTCCTCCTCCTCACACCCCTCCTCTTCCTCCTTCTCTAATCTACTCCTCTTCCTGACCATCCCTCCCCCTCTTCCTCCTTTTGTCATCTACTCCTCTTTCTCCTCCTTCTCTCATCCCTTTTCCTTCTCTTCCTCCTCCTCATCCTCCTCTCATCCCTCTTCCTTCTCTTCCTCCTCCTTCTCCTCCTCCTCTCCTCCTCTCTCCTCCTCCTGATGCTCATCCTATCCTCTTTGATGTGAAGTTATAAATTGCCCATCCTCTTCGTGTTGTGCAGTTGAAGCATCATCGACTATAATCTCTGGGTCGACACAGTAGAAAGAGATCGGGGAACGAGGACCCAAGCACTGCACGGTCGGGTCGAATGAATTCCCAGCCGGCTGATAAAACGCAGACAAACGTGCGCTGCAGAAGTGGACTCGTTCATCTTCCTGCAGGGCTTCTCCAGCTTGACACGGCCACTGTCCTCCCCCTCAGCCCACCGCGGCGCCTGGGCTCTGGTCTGTGTGGCCGCAGTCACACCCCCACCTCTTCGCGTGTCTCCCCGTCTCCGAGGGCATCAAAGCAGGCTGGGATGGTGGTGAAGAGAGGCCTCCCCTCCCGTGCCTCTGGTCGTGTGGAAGGTTCGGCCCTGTCAGAGCAGAGAGAGGAGGGCCTGTCTGAGCGTCGGTTGAAGGCTTTGAGAGGGGAGCTGTCCATGCTGGCGTTCTCTCTGCCTCTCGCCGCTCCCATCCCTGCCTAGAAGAGACCTCCCTTCTGAAGCCGTGAAGCGTTTTATCGCCCCAGTATTGAATTCGGGCTTGTTGAATTTTTTTTTATGGTCTATTTTACAATATTGGTTTAGAAGATGTACCGGGTAATAAAACTGGAACAAAACTTGGAATATGAAATACTTAAAAGTTTCTCAAGACTGTATGGTGTATGGTGGTTTGTCTCAGGCTCTATAGCAGCAAAGTAAGCAGAGTTGGAAATTGAAAACACGGAACTGTTTCAAGTGTCAAGTGTCATCTCTATGAAATGATACAAAAGCAATGTGTTTCTGTGTGCATCAGATGGCCTTGTACTATGACTGTGTTCCTGTAGTGTGCTTGGAAGGGTTGTGTCTCAATACTGTTGGACAGCTTCCTTGTTTCCTCTGCTCTTGGGTGGGGCTGTGTCTCAATACTGCTTCCTCCTTCCTGCTTTTCTCTTTCACCAGAATAGATGAAACAACGCAGTCATCTGCAGAGCTGGACGCAAGGAGGCAAGGAGGGGGGAGGCAGGGAGGGAGGAGGGGGGAGGCAGGGGGGGATGGAAGCGAGGAAGCAGGCAGGAGGAGGGAGAGATGAGAGAGGTGGGAGGGAGGAAGGTATAAAGGAAGGGCTCTTGACTGAAGAGACCTTCAGGCTTCTCCTGCATGTAACCATGGCAGTTCAGAGAGAAAATGTGAGAAAAAAAGAGAGGGAGAGAAGGAAAGAGCGAAAGGAGGGATGGGATGGAGAGAGTGAGTGAGGGAGGGAGAGAGAGAGTGAGAAACAGGGATGTAAAGAAACGGAGGGAAAGGAAGAAGGAAAATGGAGAGAAAGAGAGAAAGAGAGGGAATATTGCTGCACAGCTGCTCAGGGGAATGAGAATAGGAGGAGACCGAGGAGGAGATTACTGATGTAGAATGCCAATCATCTCGACACTTCTTCAAACGGCAGGACAGACAGAGTATCCAGGGAAGGGGGAGGACCAGGGGAGGACAGACATGTCAGCGCTGGCAGCTTGTGGTTGCAGGTGGTTGTCGAAGGAAACAGGAAGTAGCATTGAAAAACCAAATCTTTATTGCAACATCTGACAAGACAAGACGTCAGCAAACTGTCAGGTGATTGTGAGGGTACAAAGCGAACAGAACATTCTATAATAGGATCAAGCAGTAAATACAGACTGTTCCTTTACTCCGAGCACCGAAACACTGTTGGAACCACGCACGTCTGATCCTTGATCTTCTGCTGCTCTTTCTATGCTGATGTTACATTGTACCTCGCTTTGGGATAAAAAAGCGTTTGCTAAATGAATTAAACGGGTAATGTAATGTAAACACATTGTGACTGAGTGTGACTATAAATTACGGTAAAAAAATATATATATATACATAAATGCAGGCCCTATTCTATAATTGGAATGATGATTTGCATATAGACATCATTTTCTAAATGCAGCTTGAATGGCCCATTTGGTGTTCAGACTGAACCAGTAAAATCTTCCCAGCATAGCGTCCTGATCTACACCCATTCTGTTGCATGTGCATGTAAAAAGAAGAAGAAAAGATCAGCCTCTTTTTAACGTCTACGTGTGCCTTTGCCGCTTTTGTCAAATCAAGGTGAGTGCCACTCACCGTGTATGTGAAGTGTCATGTCAAGATTTGCCAGGATTGGTTAGTTTAGAGGTTGGAGATGAGGGGCTGGAAGAAAAAGATTGACCAGCGATCCCAGTAAGATTCCTAAGCTGGTGTCCACTAAACAGTTGTGTTCTCGGCCCGTACAGTCCAGTACACTCCGGAACAACAATGACAACCAGCGTTTGACGGAGAAAACGAAATGGATTAGACAACAACGCCAATGTCAGCCAGCTCTCAAGCTGCATCACAGACACCAACGCCAATGTCAGCCAGCTCTCAAGCTGCATCACAGACACCAACGCCAATGTCAGCCAGCTCTCAAGCTGCATCACAGACACCAACGCCAATGTCAGCCAGCTCTCAAGCTGCATCACAGACACCAACGCCAATGTCAGCCAGTTCTCAAGCTGCATCACAGACACCGGCGGAGGAGAACGTTTCCTGAAGATGGTCTCAGTTCAGGCTGCTTATGTGGCTTTACCTGCTCAAAGGCCTGGGCTTAGACGGAGAGGTGAGGGGGGCGTGGGCCCCGCCGCGGAACAGAGCTGAGGGAGAAAAGTGGAGGACTGAAGAGTTACGTAACGGCTCCCCTCCTCCCCCCTCTCCCCTCCTCCCCTCCTCCCCTCCTCCCCTCCTCCCCTCCTCCCCTCCTCCCCTCCTCCCCCCTCTCCCCTCCTCCCCTCTCCCCTCCTCCCCTCTCCCCTCCTCCCCTCCTCCCCCCTCTCCCCTCCTCCCCCCTCCTCCCCTCCTCCCCTCCTCCCCTCCTCCCCTCCTCCCCCCTCTCCCCTCCTCCCCCCTCCTCCCCTCCTCCCCTCCTCCCCTCCTCCCCTCCTCCCCTCCTCCCCCCTCTCCCCTCCTCCCCTCCTCCCCTCCTCCCCTCCTCCCCCCTCTCCCCTCCTCCCCCCTCCTCCCCTCCTCCCCTCCTCCCCTCCTCCCCCCTCTCCCCTCCTCCCCCCTCCTCCCCTCCTCCCCCCTCTCCCCTCCTCCCCTCCTCCCCTCCTCCCCTCCTCCCCTCCTCCCCCCTCTCCCCTCCTCCCCTCCTCCCCTCCTCCCCTCCTCCCCTCCTCCCCTCCTCCCCCTCCTCCCCTCCTCCCCTCCTCCCCCCTCTCCCCTCCTCTGCTGTAGAACCACAGGCAGACTCAGGGGGGCTTAACCCTGATCTGAAGATTGGAGGGAGATTTGCAGGTAGACATGCTGGAATTCTGATGTGATGGCTCTGTTGTTCTGACAGATACTGCCTGCCTGCCTGCCTGCCTGCCTGCCTGCCTGCCTGCCTGCCTGCCTGCCTGCCTGCCTGCCTGCCTGCCTGCCTGCCTGTCTGTCTGTCTGTCTGTCTGCCAGCTTAGCTGACTGGTTGCCTTGCTGGCTGGCTGGTTGGGTGACTAGCTGGCTGGTTTCCTGGCTGGCTGGCTGGTTGCCTGGCTGGCTGGCTGGCTGGTTGGGTGAATAGCTGGCTGGTTTCCTGGATGGTTGGGTGACTAGCTGGCTGGTTGCCTGGCTGGCTGGCTGGTTGGTTGGTTGACTAGCTGGCTGGTTTCCTGGCTGGTTGGGTGACTAGCTGGCTGGCTGGCTGGTTGGTTGACTAGCTGGCTGGTTTCCTGGCTGGCTGGCTCGGTGGCTAGCACACGGACACTGCAGCAGATGTTGGAACACAAAAGGGGTATTTTTGTAATCTGTTTATTTTATCTGATTATAGATAATTTTTTGTTGTTGTTGCGTCTGAGCTGTGAAGACTATCTATTGGGGTTGATTAGGTGCGGTGTTCAAATGTGTCCCCTTCATGTTTAATAATTTGTTTTCTTTTCCCTGGCAATGAGCTGACAGCCCTGGGAGCCAGGATGAACTCACACCATCCCACGCCATTAAGGTGTCAGAACCCATTTGTAACGTTGGTAGAACTGCAGTAGCGGTTTATACAGAGCCCCACGTGTCCTGATCATATGGGAAATATGCAGTTTGCAGATAATTACTGATTAATTTAGAAACTTGTGGAGATTATTCTGTCCCAGAGGTGGAGGAGGGGGAGGAGGCACCTCAGAAACAACCTGGTCTCTCTGGTCTCTCTGGTCTCTCTCTGGTGTCTCTCTGGTCTCTCTGGTGTCTCTCTGGTCTCTCTGGTCTCTCTGGTCTCTCTGGTCTCTCTCTGGTCTCTCTGGTCTCTCTGGTGTCTCTCTGGTCTCTCTGTTCTCTGTGGTCTCTCTCTGGTCTCTCTCTGGTCTCTCTCTGGTCTCCCTCTGGTCTCTCTGGTCTCTCTGGTCTCTATGGTCTCTCTTTGACTCTCTCTGGTCTCTCTCTGATTTCTCTCTGGTCTCTTTTGACTCTCTCTGTCTGGTCTTTCTCTGGTCTCTCTGTCTCTCTCTCCCAATCCTAACAGGTGGAGGGTATTATCACAGCTCTCTCATCTGAGACAGCCTGATTGTTCCCCAGCTTCAACTCTACATGAAACTGTATAGGTGCCTGACATGTTGTGTGAGATGAGAAGAATACTTGTCATGATGTGGAGAGATGTAAATACCTCATCCTGCCTGCTGCTGTGTGCGAGCACAGCTCTGTTGACATGATGCAGGGTGATGGAGATGTCTATTTTCAGGTTGTCTTACTCTCACTCACAAAAGCACATGCACACAAACACACGCACACACACAAACACACGCACACACGCACGCACGCACTCAAAGTGTCTCTTTCCCCCTCTTTCTTCCTCACCTAAGGTGTTGCCGGGTGCGAGCCGTTGAGATTGATAAAGCGTGTTCTTGTGTGGGATTATTCATACCGGGGCGTTGTGTCACCTCTCCCTCCTCCTCCTCCTCTCTCAACCCCTTCCTCTCCTTTCTCTCCTTCCTTCCTCCTTCTACCCCCTCTCTCACCACTCCATCCTCTCCCTCCTCCTCCTCCTCCTCTTTCAACCCCCTCCTCTCCTTTTTCTCCCTCCTCTCCTTCCTCCCTCCTTCTACCCCCATCCTCACCACTCCATCCTCTCCCTCCTCTCTTTTCCCCCACCTCTCTCCTCTCCCTTCTCCCCCCCCAACCTCTCCTTTGTCCCCCCCTCCCCCTCCCTCCTGCAGGGTGTGAGGAAGAAGCCCTTGTCAGCAGAGACCCTGGGTGGGTGGGGAGGTGGAAGGGATGGTGTGATGGGGCATGCTCCGCACATTGGGCCTGCCAGGGAAGATAAAGTTCACCAGATCCCAGTTCACTATGGCCCGGCGTGTAATCAGCCAGGGCGAGGACCTGTCTGTCAGCTCTGACAGCGCCTGGCTGCAAGCAGGGCCTGATCAGGACTCGTCAGCACTGCCCGTGTGACAGACTATAAACGATGACTTGAAATGAGTCCCACGGCTGGCAGAGCACACCCCAACATCCCTGGGAACCCTCACACCCAACCTGGAACGCTTCAGATCACACACCCTGCTCTTCCTCCTCCCCCTGGCCACCAAGCACACTGCACACACACACACACACACACACACACACCCTGCAACCATCCACTCGAGTCAATGATTACATATCATTAGTGCCTATCTGGAATGGCACTTTAGTCTGCCTGTCACTGAGACCTCTCTCTCACTCTCATTTCTCCCTGTCTCTCTTTCTTCCTACCTCTATCACGCTCTCTATCTCCACCCTTTCTCCTTCTTTCTCTTTCACTCTCTCCCTCGATCTCCCTCTCTCTTTTTCCCCCTCTTTTCCTCGCTTTCTCTCTCTTTACATATCTCTCTCCATCTCTCGCCCTCTGTTTCTCTCTATCTTTCTCTGGGGGCAGAGATGATTTCATATACAAACCAAAATGTCAATTAAAACCAAACCTAAATCTGGTAGTATAATTCCTGCAATTGGACTGTACCTGTTATGCCCGTAAATGACCAGAAAATTGGTGAGTTCTCCATATTTCACTATGGAAACATCTCGTTAGGTCTGCTAAGACTGCTGAGACAGGGTAGGAGTGCAGGGAGAACAGACAATATCAAACATCATCCCACTCCAGCCAGACAATCTAGGAATGGGTGGGACATCGTTAATCCTCTTCAGAATTTCTTTAAAATCGAACTCCAAGTGGTCTCCATAATCTCGGATTACATCTTTTGGAAAAAGAAGAAGTGGCTATCAATCTTCTTTAACGGTTTTATAATCCCTTGTGAAATAGACTGGATTATATCCTTGGTTTAGGGTTTATGACCAGCTTTAACGCCCACAGAGTTGCAGTGGCAGTTCCTCTCTCTCTCCTTCCCTCTCTCCTTCCCTCCTTCCCTCTCTCCTTCCCTCCTTCCCTCCTTCCCTCTCTCCTTCCCTCCTTCCCTCTATCCCTCTCACCCTCCCTCCCTCATTCCCTCTCTCCCTTTCCCTTCTCCCTCTCTCCTTTCCTCTCCCTCCCTCCCTCACTCCCTCCTTCCATTCCTTCTCCCTTCCTCCTTCTCTCTCTCCTTCTCTATCTCCTTCACTCCCTCCCTCCCTCTCTCCTCTCTCCTTCCCTGTCCCTTCTCCCTCGTCTCCCCACACCTCCTTACTCCTCCCTGTCCTCCTCTCCTCCGCTTCTCTCCAGCGCATTCTTATCCTCCATGAGTGAGAGTCTGATTTATAGACGTCATTTGACCCGTTAAGGCAACAGTCTGCCAAAATCCCAAGATGAAGTGCCAATGTCGAGGATAACAGCAGCTCCTGCTGCTAATTTGACATGATCTATGGTGCTAATACTGCACCAGCCTCCAGACCTGTAGGGGTGAGGGGATGGCTGGAGGGGGGGGTAGCCGAACCCCAGCCCCCTCCAGCCAAGCCCTCATCAGGAATTCTGGTCACCCCTCAGATGTAGTAGTTCAGCAGATACTTTTATCCAAAGCCACATACAAATACTGCATAAAGAAAGTACTGCAGAATAAATATAAGGCCCTAAAGGCTCCTGCAAACTGCCGCTATTCTGCAAATAGAAAGTAAAGCAGAAGCTCAACGAGCAGGGGGATGCAAGAATAAGTAGACAGATTAATGTATGCTGTACGTAGGTGTTCACTGGGGAATACATTTTCTACAGTAGATGACATTTTTGCGACACTACAATTCAAATCTTTTTTTTTGGGGGGGGGGGGGGGGGGGGGTAGATTAGATTTACGCGCATTAAGACTCACGGTGACATTGGTATAACAGCCGGCATGAGTACATTATCGGATGCATGGTTAAACAGTGAATCACAATACATGTCATGCCCGTCGTGTTTGAAGTTCAAGGCCCAGAAGTTTGAACTGCGATCACGGAGATGCAACTGGTTGGTTCAGAGAGGTGAAGATGATTAGGACTATTTGCTCAATGCTCCAGATTAAGAGACACGTCATATCTACATAAAAACAGCACAGCTGTGCCTGTTGAGTTTAACCACATCGTTTCATTCAATGGGTGTTTCTGTGTTTTGATAGTTTCTCTGTCAAACCTGTAACCGGCGTGATGGCGACACTTCCACAAAAACGGAGAGGACACCTTGCGGTGATTACGTTTTTTGCGTTTTTTTTCTGCCACAAAGAGTGTCGAAGGGTAGTTAACAAAAGTGCTTTGAAGAACTGAGAGGATTTTCTCCCGGGAGGCATTTTACATTGGGAAGCGATTAGCATCCTATCTCATTACACATTCATGTAGAGATCCCTTTGAAGAGCCATCTAAAACATGACCACGTCACGATGCAGTTTCAAGGGGAAAGAAAGAAAAAAAACTGTTCAGGTCATACAGGAAATAAGGCGTTGATCTCATTAGATACATTCCTCTGGTGCCAATCTCTGGTTATTACAGATGCATTTGTGTGGGTTTAACTTTAAATTCCATTGCTAAAACTACCAAGCAAACCTCTGTAGTCCAACAGTAATTAACATAAATTAAATGTGAAAGTCATTTGTAACGTCTGTTTCGTTTATTAATAAGCACTCACACTCTCACGTTCCTGTGAGCGTTACACCGCCGTCGGGATGGCGCGTGTGTGGGTAAGTTCGGAGCGCGGGTCTCCGCGGGAGAGACGAACGTATTTCTGACTCGCTGCGCTCCGCAGAGATGGAGAATGAGATCTGACCTCCCTAGGCTGAGCTCAAATTAAAAACACGCCTCTGTGTGCTTAGACCATCTGTGCTCAGGTCTCTCTCACAGCAGCGCGCGGTGAAACAACAGACGCTTAATTGTAAACGTGAGATTCACTCAGCATCACTTTGCAAGATAATGAATTTAAAACCACTGCCACGTGCACAGATTGAGAATATGTCGCCAGTGAAGAATATATCTAAAAATCTTGGTAGCTTTATACTGAAACAGAGGCGCAGGTTCAGTAAACCATTGTAAAGTTAAACTTACAAAATCATGTGTAATTAGTAATACACCATTTTGACATGCATAATAATAGATGTGTAGTGAAACAGTGCAGAAACAACCCAGAGCTTCAAGGCAGAGTGACAGCGACTATCATGACCCGGTCACAACATCACCTCAGCAAGCATACTGTCATCAGATTATGCTGATTCAAGTCTGAGAATCCTTTGAAATTCTACCAGGGGGAGTGAAGCCACAGTCCCTTATCTCCCCTAATCAGGCTGCAGTGAGGACACAGTGATGGAAAACATTGGGGACCAGGGAAGAAGTCTCTAAGCTGTTCTGTATTATGCTACCGTATCCAATTTAAGAAGAGGGCCAGGCAGCGGTAGATCTATCTCTGCCCCGGTTTCTCCCCTCAGGGGTCTGATCCTGGTACCAGGAGGGGAGGAGGGCTGTCCCTGGTCTGATGGTACCAGGAGGGGAGGAGGGCTGTCCCTGGTCTGATGGTACCAGGAGGGGAGGAGGGACTGTCCCTGGTCTGATGGTACCAGGAGGGGAGGAGGGACTGTCCCTGGTCTGATGGTACCAGGAGGGGAGGAGGGCTGTCCCTGGTCTGATGGTACCAGGAGGGGAGGAGGGACTGTCCCTGGTCTGATGGTACCAGGAGGGGAGGAGCGAGTCTCCAAAACCTGATCCTGGTACCAGGAGGGGCCATTGGTGACTGATGTCTAAAACAGGGATCTATCAATGAGAGGCTGAACTGAATAATATATTCATAATAGATACATATTTCCTTGTATTTCTACCACACCTTACATTTTAAATGTAATTTGTTTCTCCAAACAAGCTGTTATTCCTCTGCCCTACCTCAAGGGGCAGAAGAGAGTCCGCCTGCTGCTGCTTCTGCTGTTATATAACAGAGAGTCAGACTCTGCAGCACCTTGACAGACCTGTGAGAACCAGCATGGCAGCCGCAGCGATCCAGGATAAGCCGGGTTTAATACCGGCCTCTTCAAACAGGGTGCCAGCAAGAGTCAAAGGTTAATGAAGGGCCTCCTGGCCGGGGGATGAAGACACACAGCCGCCAGAACGCAGGGATTAGCCTGCTCTCATATCAAAGACTCCACGCATCAGCTACCTCCCCCTTGGCTTTGGGTGGAAATCTCTCCCTCTCTCTTTCTCTCGCTTTCTCTCTTTCCGTCTCTTTCGCTCTCTCATTCTTTTTTATCTTCCTGTCACGCCCTCTCTCTGTTTTTCTCTCTATCGTTCTCTTTTTCACTCTCTCACTCTGTTGGTTTTTCGCTTTCCCTACCTCTCTCCCTCTCTCCCTCTCTCTCTCTCTCTCTCTCTCTCTCTCTCTCTCTCTTTTGCAGTTTCTCTTTCTCTTTCTCCTTCTTTCGTTCTTTCTTTCCCTCTCTTTCTCGGCTCACTGTCTGTTTTTCTTGATCCCACTTTCTGTATCTCTCCATCTATCTATCTATCTCGGTCCAGAGACTTTGGGATCCTCCCCACCAGCCCTCCCTCCCACACTGTGGGCAGGTTCCCCCTTCTCTCTGCCATCTCTTTCTCGTGATAACATCATTCTCACCTCCAATATCAAACAATAGCCCTCCACTGAATTGTAGGCATTTCTACAGCTGGAATAAAACATGGCATTGATGAATATTGCGTGTCACTAAGCTGTAATTATGATTCATATGGAGCTTGCCATATAGTGCTAGAAACAGTCAGTTGCGGTGACACTCAGTGGTGAGACTCAGCGGTTATTCAAAGAAACCCGAACCCAAATAACCGTTTGTTTACAGAAACCTTTAATTAGGTGTAAACCATATCAGCCGACATGGCACGCCACAAGCAGCGTCTGGTATCAGAACCTCACTATGATGACTTTAAATCCGTTTTAGGTTTGAATCCTGTGATCTACCTGGTGGACGTCCAGAGTCTAGAGCAGCACGCCAGAGGAGCTGTGGGCCTCAGGAGATGGGAGGGTCTGGGAGGGTCTGGGAGGGTCTGGGACAGGCCTAGGAGGGTCAGGGAGGGTCTGGGACAGGTCTGGGAGGGTCTGGGACAGGTCTGGGAGGGTCTGGGACAGGCCTAGGAGGGTCTGGGACAGGTCTGGGAGGGTCTGGGACAGGCCTGGGAGGGTCAGGGAGGGTCTGGGACAGGTCTGGGAGGGTCTGGGACAGGCCTAGGAGGGTCTGGGACAGGTCTGGGAGGGTCTGGGACAGGCCTGGGAGGGTCTGGGACAGGCCTAGGAGGGTCAGGGAGGGTCTGGGACAGGTCTGGGAGGGTCTGGGACAGGCCTAGGAGGGTCAGGGAGGGTCTGGGACAGGTCTAGGAGGGTCTGGGACAGGCCTAGGAGGGTCTGGGACAGGTCTGGGAGGGTCAGGGACAGGTCTGGGAGGGTCAGGGACAGGTTTGGGAGGGTCTGGGACAGGCCTAGGAGGGCAAGGGAGTCAGGTGGCTGAGCGGGTAAAGCATCGGGCTAGTAATCTGAAGGTTGCCAGTTCGATTCCTGGCGGCTGCACATGATGTTGTGTCCTTGGGCAAGGCACTTCACCCTACTTGCCTCAGGGAGAATGTCCCTGTACTTACTGTGAGTCGCTCTCGATAAGAGCGTCTGCTAAATGACTAAATGTAATGTCTATCGCCTAACATCTACTGTCCGCCAGAAGAATTATAGAGTGGACATCGAGCACCCAGCCCTGAAATTACAATTTTATTGTTCAATTATCCAAGATACAACATCACGGTGCATTTGGAACTGCGTGGTGGAGGGGGGTGAAGGCCAGGCGCTTCAGTCCCCTGGTCAGCTAGCTTGGACTGAGGCCTTTGTTGTTTCATGTCTAATACTTCACAACCAACCCACACCCAATGTTTATAATAACTCAAATAAAACGTTGCATGTAATTCCATATGCTGGCTTGGTAACATTGATGAATAAGCTCTGTTGGTCTGCAGTGCTGGACATTAAAGGCTTTGATACAAACAATAGTATTAGAGAGCAGCTGTGCATGAAATGATGGAAGTGAAGATAATAATGAAATCAATTAGGCCTTTCGATCGTTAAGACAAGACCCTTCTGTGTGATCTGTGAGTGTATGATGGTACTCTAGACCAGACTTTAGCATCTGCGTTGAATTATGCAGGAGCCACAACTTCATAGCCCTCTAGACAACATCATCTGAATACATAGTTTCACATCCGAATGAGATTGAAGCATGATTACATCATTTATCATCTTTTGAGTCACATTTTTCTGTTAGTTTATGAACTCTGTCCCTTTTTCATCATAACTCTTACAGTCCAGTAAGAACAGTCTGTATCATGAGGTCTAGCCTCTTTAAAGACATATTTTCACCTCCGCCTTAGACAGAGTCCATCATTTGACGGAGCAGGAAACCACAGCATGTGATGGTGTTTGTCTGGGGCGATCACAACCACTGGGATTGTTCCTGCTGTGAAACCTCAGGCTTGGACAAGGCAGAGTGCTAAGACCTTCCCTAAACCATTCCTTCTGTGAACCTCCCCACCAGCCTACAGGTCTGGAAAAGGCCCAGGACAGAGACCCTCCCCACCAGCCTACAGGTCTGGAAAAGGCCCAGGACAGAGACCCTTCCCACCAGCCTACAGGTCTGGACAAGGCCCAGGACAGAGACCCTCCCCGCCAGCCGACAGGGCTGGACAAGGCCCAGGACAGAGACCCTCCCCACCAGCCTACAGGGCTGGACAAGGCCCAGGACAGAGACCCTCCCCACCAGCCTACAGGGCTGTGAGTTCTCACATCTTTAATTACCTTCAAGGTTGAACGTATGAAATCGAATATGGACAAAATTAAAAGATGCAGGTTTACAGGCGAGCGAACGACCTCGGTTTCATGCATGAGTTCAGCCGGCAGTCTGGCGGGGCCTGAACGTCACGCTGAGGATGTGCTGAACGTCGCGTTGCGGATGTGCTGAGTGTCACGTTGGGGATGTGCTGAACGTCGCGTTGCGGATGTGCTGAGTGTCACGTTGGGGATGTGCTGAATGTCGCGTTGCGGATGTGCTGAACGTCACGTTGGGGATGTGCTGAACGTCGCGTTGCGGATGTGCTGAAAGTCACGTTGGGGATGTGCTGAACGTCGCGTTGCGGATGTGCTGAACGTCACGTTGGGGATGTGCTGAACGTCACGTTGGGGATGTGCTGAGTGTCACGTTGGGGATGTGCTGAGCGTCACGTTGGGGATGTGCTGAACGTCACGTTGGGGATGTGCTGACTCTTCTGACCACTGGACTAAGGTAAGGCTCAGTCAAACCTGCTGGTTACATTTACAGCCGTAAAACACATTAGGACAACACTGATTCTTACCACCTGCGGATATGGCTGTGGCCCAGTGCAAGGGCAACTGACACCAGATCAAAAGGTTAAAATCCCCCCCCCTTGTACATTGCTTTGTATAAAAGCATCTGATGCTGAATGAATCCATTATTTACAGAATATATTTTTTATCATCCAGACTGTGAGCATGCCAACTGGGTCTCCTTCCTACTCAAGAAACAAGGCCAATTTCTTTTAACTGACTTTTTATTATTTAATCCTACAAATATAACTTAAATATTCCAGTAATGATCTGGGGAGACAGCCAGTTTACTCGGGCACCAGTAGCTAGGTTGTCTTCCTCGTATCGTCTGTGATACAATACAATAGACCAATGCAGTTCTGAAATCCTTTTTATTCTCAAAGCTCTTGAAGTGGGATTACAAGTATAGTACACAGTAGTGTCACATTAACATGAATTAGGGCATTTGTCTTGTAGTTTTTTATCTGGGTAGATAAGATCATAAACTCCCTAAGGAGGCCCTGCTGAAGTCTCCTCCAACCAGACAACTTAGCGTCTTTCAAGTGGCCTGGAAATGTTTTTTGACAATGTTTTGGCAGATTACATAGCCTGCGGCCACCATACTCCAGGAACATAATCTCCTAATGTCCCAATGTCCTTAATCTTGTCTCAATATCCAGTACAAGCGAAAAAGTGTTGTAGTGTTGCGATTGAAATACATATATATTGAGCTATTTTATGTTATTAAGAGCAACTTGAATGCACATTGTGTGGTGTGAAAACACATATAATTGGTCAAACTAAATAGTATAACTGTACAAAAAAAGAAGAAATCAAATATATCAATGATGAATTAAAATCTTATTTTGAGATTTTTTTCGAGCTCTCATTGTTTCTTGGTGAATAATAGATGATAGTACGGCCTATCTGAATGTGAGATGTTGTCTCAGTTCGGGCATGTGGCTCAGGAGAGGAATGTGAAATTCAGCTTGAAAGTCCTTGTGCAGAAATTCTCATCACCATGCAGTGGGTTAGTTATGTGAGGATTAATATTTCAATGAGACCAAACATCAATAGCGCTCTCTTTTCAAATAGAACACTGGCACATTAATGCAGGTTGGATTTGCAAACCATTCACAGAATTTTACAGTTTTTTTGTCCTCAGCTGAACATTCCAACTGTAAAAAACAAATTAGCCTTAGAGTATTAAGGATGAAAATCAAAAATATGAATATGTGCCGATCTATCCTAAAAACGGTTTCTTTTAATTTGTATTACATTTCTAGGGAGTTTTAGGGAGTTTACGGTTAGGGTTAGGGCTAGAATTACATTAATAATACTTTAATAATAGTCTAATAACAGTGTAACAACAGCTTTCTAACAACATAATAAATGTGTAATAACAGTGTAAAACCAGTGTAACAAAAGTGTAATAACAAGATAATAACAGTGTTTTAACAGTGTAGCAACAGTGTAATAACACAAAAACAGTGTGACAACAGTGTAATAACAACATAATAATGGTATAGTGTCTTTATTTGTTGTGGATGATAGTCAGGAAATGAAAAGGGCACGCAAGGACAATAAATAATATTGATTATGCCACCAGATGAAAACTAAAGAGCTAAAAGTACTAAAAGTAAAGAGCGTGGTTTGAAAAGTTGAAAAAGAAGTAGAAAGTACAGCTATTTGTGTTAAAAATGTAAGGAGTGAAACCCTATTAAAAGCACCTTTGCCGCACAGCAGGATCCATCTTCCATGCTGCCGTTATGAGAAGCAGACTCCCGTCAGAAGACAGATGACTCTTCTGATGAAGTCGGGCCGCAGCGCGTCTTGACATTTGAAGAAAAGACCAAAGTGCACACATACATTCCCACGGGGCCAATTTGAAAGAACCGGAGGGCTTCTGTATGCCATGTTGACATGCTTAATGTCTGGATGAAGTGACAAACAATGTATACACAGAGGCGCTCTGGGGTAGCCCCGGCCGCTGCATCTGATTTCCTTCCCTCTCTAATTGAGAAGGAAAGAAGGGAGGCATGTAGGCCCGTAGTCTTGCTTCTCTGACCCGTAACTGAAGCTGACAGGACTGTTAGCTTGTTTGCTGGAGGAACGTTACATTAAATAACCCCGACGTATTTTACAGACTCGCTATGTGTGATCTCAAGATTGCGCACCACACAAGCTCATCCGAAACCCTGTTTAAAACGGTTACCCTGACGAATTTAGGTTGCATACGGTACTAGCGGTGGGGAAGTAAAACAATGTTTTACGTTTCGGCTAAAGAAACAGGCCTGCCTGAAATGCATAGCAAGGAAGGAGGCATTTATATATATATATATACTTTAAGTGAGCTATATTTTAATCCTCCTTTGAAAACTTTCCCTGTGGCGCAGAGAGCCCATCCTCTCTGCTTCACTGGGGCATGTGATGGGGGAGCGCGCTCTTCTGTCCCCGGGTGGCAGATCTCTAGGAGATGACAGGCCACAAGTTCCATTTTTATTATGATTTATTCCAGCGAGCCAGTTTTCTGTAATGGAAATTCATTTGAGTCAATGTTTTTCCGGCTGCAGCCACACTCGCCACCAGTGAGCCAGGAGACAGAGAAACAGAAACACTGTTGTTTAACGGAATAAAGGCAAAACCTTTTTTTTTATGTACATTTTCCTAATCAGTATAGGATTTTAAAAAGAAAAAAACCCAAACAAATTAAAGAAATTTTTTCGTTATAGCATCTTTATATGTGATACAATCATACTCTTCCCGCTGGGAGTAGTTTGGTGGGGAACGGTTATCTCCCATTTATGTTGATATTACACGCTCCGTTCAAGCCGACATTATGTGACTGCAGCAGCAGTGTCACACTGAGACTGAAATAGCACGGTTGCATGTGTATGTCAAAACAAGCATATGTCAGTGCATTATAGATGCCTAAACTGTCCTTTACAGAGCGTGCTAGCAAATGTCCTGCAAGGTCCTGAGGTCGCCATGGCGCTGATATATTACAATATTTAAAGACCAGTGTTGATCTTTGCAAGATCAGGGTTTCACTGGGAGCTACTGAATGTTCAGCATGTTGTTTATGTGTCGCTTGAGCGATGAGAATAATGATAGAAACAGTCACAGTCATTTACCATGTGAATGCTAGATGTCTTGACATGAAGGAGGTATGTGCAAGTGTTTGCATATTTGTGTATGTCTGTGCATGTGTGTCTGTGTATGTATGTACGTATGTATGTGTGTGTGTCTGTGTGTGTATCTGTGTGTGTGTGTGTGTGTCCGTGTGTGTGTCCGGGTGTCTGTGTGTGTGTCTGTGTGTGTGTGTGTCTGTGTGTGTGTGTGTCTGTGTGTCTGTGTGTGTGTGTGTCTGTGTGTCTGTGTGTGTGTCTGTGTGTGTCTGTGTGTCTGTGTGTGTATCTGTGTGTCTGTGTGTGTGTAGTTGGCTCGTGCACACACCAGGGCGTGACAGAAGCAGACATCGTTTGTTTTCAGCCTCGCTACCTGCAGCCTCCTGTAACCTGCTGTTGCCTCATCAGTCCTGCATGTTGAACAGCCGACCGGCGGGTCCCACCCAGGCCGGCGGCCCCTCTCTGTCTCTCCAGACCCCAGACTGCTGTGAGTGAGACATCAGAGCGCGGGGAGGAGGTCATAAGATGACTCGTAAATGTCAAGTGACAAAGTCTGGATCTCTGGGGAGAGCAAGGAGGGCCAATCTCGTGCTGAATGATTACACAGAGATGTGACAAACGAATCATCACAGTGTCAGACGGCTCATCTATAATTCAGCAGGTGTGTGCATGCACGTGGGTGTGTTTGTGTGACAGAGTGAGGGAGAGAGGGGAAGGGAGAGAGAGGGGGAAAGGGAGAGAGAGGGAGAGAGAGACGGAGAGATAGACTCGTGGAGAATAGGAGGTCTTGGGCATGTTCCAAGAGTTTATGGAGATCATATTTCAATCCATCCCTTTTTTCCTCTTTCTCTCTCTCCCTTTTCCTGGCACCGTTGTCTTGGATATGATATCACAGAGGTGTAGCCAAAACGAGGACATCACTGTCAAAGTTCAAAGACGGATGTTTCCTGTGTGTGACAGCTCGGTGGATGTTTCCTGTGTGTGACGGCTCGGTGGATGTTTCATGTGTGTGACGGCTCGGTGGATGTTTCCTGTGTGTGACGGCTCGGTGGATGTTTCCTGTGTGTGACGGCTCGGTGGATGTTTCCTGTGTGTGACGGCTCGGTGGATGTTTCCTGTGTGTGACGACTTGCTGAGGACAAGAGGCTTGCTGATCAGGGTCTGCTGTGGTGATGCCTGTCACACTCTGGTGTGTAGAACTACAAACTCTGACCACTACCAGGCCACTGGGATTACCAGGACTTTCTGGTCCACTACAACTACCAGGACCTTCAAAGTCACCTGGTCCATTAGGACTACCCCAACTACAAGGACCACCAAAACTACCACGACTACCAAAACTAGCAGAACTACCAAAACCTTCTGGTCCACTAGGACTACCCAGACCTTCTGGTCCACTAGGGCTACCAAGACCACCAACACCACTACGACATCTCAGGGGGCTGTCTGAAGTATGGATGTTTAGAGTTTTTTTGTTTAGTTTCTATAAACATTTTTACATTTACATGTACATTTAGTCATTTAGCAGACGTTGTTATCCAGAGCAACTTACAGTAAGTACAGGGACATTCCCCCGATGCAAGAAGGGTGAAGTGCCTTGCCCAAGGACACAACTGCATTTTTGCATGGCCAGGAATCGAACCGGCAACCATCTGATTAGTGACCCAATTCCCTAACCGCTAAGCCATCTGACGCATCAAACCTAGAGATCTCCACAGAAGAGATCTGACTCATACGTGATAGCAGCTTAATTTTTCTTCTATCAGAAATATGAATCCTAATAGGTCCATATGACAGACAGCCTGTGCGCTGTCTGTGATGGGATCTCCACCACATTCTCAGCTAACTGCATTAGATGTTCAATACTCAAATAAAGCGCATCAGTCTCTCTGACAGTTCATGGCATCTACACGTTGGCGAGGATATGAAAAGCAAATGATAGAGAATGTATGAATAAAACATTGACATTTAGAAGAATATATAGATGGGCTGGATAGCTTTTATGTAAATATGCACAACAAATATCATTCGGGGGTATACATGCGTGTGATCTTCATGAGGACGGGAGTGAAAGGATATGCTCATGACAAGGGAAATCTCATTAGTTTGATATCAAATAAAAGCACTCATCTTAAAAGGAGCAGTTCTGACAGTGCTGGGAACCAGAATCAGGCGCAGGAGGGGAATGGAGGAGGAGGAGGAGAGAGGAAACAGGAAAGGGAGGAAGAATGAATAAGTGGATGAGGAGGAGAGGAGGAGGTCAATAAGAGAGTGGAGGAGGAGGAGAAGGAGGAGGGGTGGGAGGAGATCAAGAATAAGAGGAGGAAGAATAAGTGGAGGAGGAGGAATATGTGCACCTGATAATGTTTCCCAGAAGCACTAGGCAGTGGATGAGTATTGATCTTTTATTAGGTGTGTTTGACTTGTATTCATGTGCTTTCAAGCATTAAACTTCTTCCTCCTTCTCATAATTGTGCCCATGACTTCCAGATTTTCATCATCTTCAGCACTGTCACACACATCATCACCATCATCATCAACACCACTATTATCACCATCATCACCGTCATCGTCACCATCTTCATCACCATTATCACTCTCAATACTGTCTTCATTATCATCATCTTCATCACCATCATCATCATCGCCATCATCCTCACCACCATCACCATCATCACCATCATTACCATCATCATCATCACCATCACCACCACCATCATCCTCACCACTATCACCACCATCATCATCATCACCATCATTACCATCATCATCATCATCATCATCACCATCATTACCATCATCATCACCATCATCACCATCATCATCATCACCATCATCACCACCACCATCACCATCATCACCATCATCACCACCACCATCACCATCATCACCATCATTACCATCATCATCACCATCATCACCATCACTATCATTACCATCATCATCACCATCATCACCATCATTACCATCATCATCACCATCATCACCATCATCATCACCATCATCATCATCATCATCATCATCACCATCATCACCATCATCATCATCACCATCATCATCACCACCACCATCACCATCATCACCATCATCACCACCACCATCACCATCATCACCATCATCACCATCATCATCATCATCATCACCATCATCACCATCATCATCATCACCATCATCATCACCACCACCATCACCATCATCACCATCATCACCACCACCATCACCATCATCACCATCATCATCATCACCATCACCATCACCATCATCACCATCATCACCACCACCATCACCATCATCACCATCATTACCATCATCATCACCATCATCACCACCACCATCACCATCATCACCATCATCACCACCACCATCACCATCATCACCATCATTACCATCATCATCACCATCATTACCATCATCATCACCATCATCACCACCACCATCATCACCATCATTACCATCATCATCACCATCATTACCACAACCATCTTCATCACCACCACCATCACCACCCCCACCATCTTCATCATCACCATCACCACCACCCCCATCATCATCATCTTCATCACCTGCCCCCGGTCGTCCTGACCCAGAGCGTGCTATAAATACCCAGCAGCAGTGGGTGAGTGTGTGTCCCTGTCAGGCTGTGGTCTGTGACGAGCGCAGGCAGCAAGAGGCTGACTGTTGATCAGAGTGAGGCATGGAGGAGGGCCTGCTGTCAGGCTGTGGTCTGTGACGAGCGCAGGCAGCAAGAGGCTGACTGTTGATCAAAGTGAGGCATGGAGGAGGGCCTGCTGTCAGGCTGTGGTCTGTGACGAGCGCAGGCAGCAAGAGGCTGACTGTTGATCAGAGTGAGGCATGGAGGAGGGCCTGCTGTCAGGCTGTGGTCTGTGACGAGCGCAGGCAGCAAGAGGCTGACTGTTGATCAGAGTGAGGCATTGAGGAGGGCCTGCTGTCAGGCTGTGGTCTGTGACGAGCGCAGGCAGCAAGAGGCTGACTGTTGATCAGAGTGAGGCATGGAGGAGGGCCTGCTGTCAGGCTGTGGTCTGTGACGAGCGCAGGCAGCAAGAGGCTGACTGTTGATCAGAGTGAGGCATGGAGGAGGGCCTGCTGTCAGGCTATGGTCTGTGACGAGCGCAGGCAGCAAGAGGCTGACTGTTGATCAGAGTGAGGCATGGAGGAGGGCCTGCTGTCAGGCTGTGGTCTGTGACGAGCGCAGGCAGCAAGAGGCTGACTGTTGATCAGAGTGAGGCATGGAGGAGGGCCTGCTGTCAGGCTATGGTCTGTGACGAGCGCAGGCAGCAAGAGGCTGACTGTTGATCAGAGTGAGGCATGGAGGAGGGCCTGCTGTCAGGCTGTGGTCTGTGACGAGCGCAGGCAGCAAGAGGCTGACTGTTGATCAGAGTGAGGCATGGAGGAGGGCCTGCTGTCAGGCTGTGGTCTGTGACGAGCGCAGGCAGCAAGAGGCTGACTGTTGATCAGAGTGAGGCATGGAGGAGGGCCTGCTGTCAGGCTGTGGTCTGTGACGAGCGCAGGCAGCAAGAGGCTGACTGTTGATCAGAGTGAGGCATGG
This sequence comes from Hypomesus nipponensis, assembly GCF_054491055.1. Lineage (NCBI taxonomy): Eukaryota > Metazoa > Chordata > Actinopteri > Osmeriformes > Osmeridae > Hypomesus > Hypomesus nipponensis. Next base: position 3,339,668 of record NC_140369.1, on the reverse strand, counting down.
AGGAGGGCCTGCTGTCAGGCTATGGTCTGTGACGAGCGCAGGCAGCAAGAGGCTGACTGTTGATCAGAGTGAGGCATGGAGGAGGGCCTGCTGTCAGGCTGTGGTCTGTGACGAGCGCAGGCAGCAAGAGGCTGACTGTTGATCAGAGTGAGGCATGGAGGAGGGCCTGCTGTCAGGCTGTGGTCTGTGACGAGCGCAGGCAGCAAGAGGCTGACTGTTGATCAGAGTGAGGCATGGAGGAGGGCCTGCTGTCAGGCTGTGGTCTGTGACGAGCGCAGGCAGCAAGAGGCTGACTGTTGATCAGAGTGAGGCATGGAGGAGGGCCTGCTGTCAGGCTGTGGTCTGTGACGAGCGCAGGCAGCAAGAGGCTGACTGTTGATCAAAGTGAGGCATGGAGGAGGGCCTGCTGTCAGGCTGTGGTCTGTGACGAGCGCAGGCAGCAAGAGGCTGACTGTTGATCAGAGTGAGGCATGGAGGAGGGCCTGCTGTCAGGCTGTGGTCTGTGACGAGCGCAGGCAGCAAGAGGCTGACTGTTGATCAGAGTGAGGCATGGAGGAGGGCCTGCTGTCAGGCTGTGGTCTGTGACGAGCGCAGGCAGCAAGAGGCTGACTGTTGATCAGAGTGAGGCATGGAGGAGGGCCTGCCGTCAGGGGCTCTACAGCATCCCCAGGCAATCTGCAGCGCCAGGACGGATGCACTCGCCGCCCCAGCATCCATCACGCGCCGCGCGCCAAGCACTGCCATGACAGAGAGGAGCCTTGCTCCCACGGGTTATCACGGCGACATGACTGATTTGGGATTTTCCCCGCCCCGGGCACGATTTCCGCAGGAACAATAATTAAGGAGTGTTTCTCTAGCTTCATCATGACTCCAGCTTCAAGCCCCAGATGAGTGGGTGGGGGGGGGGGGGGGGATTCTGTGAAATGTCAGTGCATTAAATTAAGATGGAATTGAAATTAATGGGAATAACTTAGCGAGAATTCTTTTACAGTTGTTGTCATGATCGTCCTAATTAGACATGATTTAGCCTGATTTATTGGTTACATTTATCCCAACAGTGACTCTTCTGTTTGGCAGTCTGCTTGTCACAGCATAGATGATGTTCATACAGACCTCTGTATTGTCTCTCTACATTAACACAATAACATGCACTGTCTAACAGCCGGCGTTAGCTCTCATTATGAACATTCACTTGATGGGATTGAAAGCCCAATTTACTGTAAACTCATTCTTCTTATTACCTTGTGTTAGCTAACACAATGTCTGAACATTTGAATATCTGATTCCAGCACTTTTATTAAACTAATGACACACATACTTCACAATCACATCCTAAACTTGTTTGTAAACGCTCACACGCCAGTCAAGATCGACATTAATATTAACTTTTGAACTTGCAGCCATGAAATAGTATGTTTTAAAAGTTCTGGAATGTTTGCCGTAGAGTCCTCAGAGAGTCCTCCCAAAACATTCCAAGTGCTCCAAGCATTCCAAATCCTTCCCCCAGAGTCCCGCCCTGCTGGCCAGGCGGGCGTGTCGTGGACCAGCCCTGGCATGTCCAGCAGGCTGCTGCCAGTGTGCAGGGAGGGCAGTCGTCTGGAGAGGACTCAGCATCATCACAGCATCATAAACATGGCACAGATCAACACACACTGATCAAAGACTGTAATTAGGCTGGGTGAGAAGGAGGGAGAAGGGGGAAGGAAGAGGAGAGAGGGTGAGGAGGAGAGAGGGAATAAAGGGAAGAGAAGGAGAGGAAAAACAGGGAGGAGAGGGAGGAGAGGAAGAGAGGGAGTAGGAGGAGAGAGGTAGGAGGAGGGAGGGAGGAGGAGAGAGGGAGGAGGAGAGAATGAGGAGGAGGAGAGGGAGTAGGAGAGAATGAGGAAGAGAGAGGGGGAAGAGGAGAGAGGGAGGAGGAGAGAATGAGGAGGAGAGAGGGAGTAGAAGAAGAGAGGGAGGTGGGGGGAGGAGGAGGGAGGGACAAAGGTAGAAGGAGGAGAAAGGGAGTAGGAGAGAAAGAGGAGGAGAGAGGGGGAGGAGGAGAGATGGAGGAGGAGAGAGGAAGGAGAAAGGGAGGAGAGGAAGAGAGGAAGGATGGGGGAGGAGGACAGAGGGAGAGAGAGAGGAAGAGAGGGAGGACGAAGGGAGAGGGAGAAGGGGGGAGGAGGAGAGAGGGAGGAGAAGCACACATTAAAGCAGACAGGGAGGAGGGCTCAAGTGTCTGACAGTGAATCACGAAAGACTCATCTACAGTCCCAAGACTCATCTACAGTCCCAAGACTCATCTACAGTCCCAAGACTCATCTACAGTCCCATGACTCATCTACAGTCACGCTGCGATGAGAGACATATGCCAACCGATCTGCTGCTGTTTGGTTGCAAATCCTGTTCATAACTCAGAGATTAATCTGATTCAACAATTCAGTGATCCAGAGAAGAATCAGATTCAATCATTCAATGATCAAGAGATTAATGTAATTTTGTCATTAAGTGATCCAGAGATGAATCTGATTCAACAACTCAGTAATCAAGAGATTCATCTGATTCAGTAATTCAGTGATTCGGAGACTGTCACGGTCTAAACTTCTTGAGAGACAGGTCTGGGCCTGACGGGGCTGGAGGAGAAGCTCAAGGTGACTGATGCTAAGAGAGTCACAGCTTGGTTGAAAGGGAGGCAGAGAGAGAAAGAGAGAGAGAGAGAGAGAGAGAGAGAGAGAGAGAGAGAGAGAGAGAAAGGCGGGGAGGGAGGGAGGGAGGGAGGGAGGGAGGGAGGGAGGGAGGGAGGGAGGGAGGGAGGGAGGGAGGGAGGGAGGGAGGGAGGGAGGGAGGGAGGGAGGGAGGGAGGGAGGGAGGGAGGGAGGGAGGGAGGGAGGGCTAAAGATGTTGAGAGAGAGGGGGAAAGATAATTACAGAGGGAAAGAGCACAACCAAAAAATAACACAGCTTCCGACCTATTGTCATGAAAGGCGTGTGTGTTTCCCTCTGGGTGGCAGAGAGATAGTCATCTTTGAGCCAGAGCTGTGATAAAGATCACAGATTGGCTGGGAACCCTCCTCCGGGATTTAATTGAAGTCAAACCGAGTCATAACATCTTAGATCCAAAAGATGACCCGAGCACCACTCACATCGTTTTTTTTTCAACACCCCCCCTTTTATCCCTGAGATGCCCAATGTCAGGAGAAAATATCAGACTGCAGGGCCTTCCCAGCATCCTCTGCTGCTCTCAGCTGTCGTGACTCGTTGTTTTGATTAATGCGCTATGCCATACAAGACATGATTACAGATGTTTTGAGCTAGAAGCTAAATGAAACCAGTAGCAATATAATGAGTAGTGTAGTGTGTTATGTGTGTTTAGGACAGGATATAAAAACGTGGATGAATGTTCCAGTTGAGCCGGAACATTCTAGAACACCACCCCTGTGTGCCTGAACATTCTACAACACCACCCTGGTGTGCCTGAATATTCTAGAATGCCAACCCCCGTGTACCCGAACATTCCAGAACACATCCCCTACGTGCCGGAACTTTCCAGAACACTGCCCCTGCGTTCCATCTCAGCCTTTGCAGACCAGTCAACTCTCTCTGCAGATCCGACTTCCGCAGCCTTGTAGACAGCGTTTGTGTTGCGGTGCCGTCGGTACTGTGAGGCGCCGGGCCTGTCAGCACCAGGACAAGGAGAGAGTGACTGATCCCTCTCCCCCTCCACCGCCTCACGCTCGCTTAACCACACATGATGGAGGCCCCTGTCAACACGGCGCTGGGAGGAATGAAGATGGATAGCGTCCTGGATGGAAACTGATTTGGTTCAAACGGAAGTTAGGAGCCTTTTTTTTCCGCGATCATCTCACACAATTACCAGTCGGCAGACACCTGGAGCGCTGTGGGTGTCAGGACAGGCTGCTGAGGACGGGAGTGACGTCTACAGGTTTACAAGCAGGGTGGCGTTGCAGTCGATCACAACATCAGATCTAACGCACTGCAGCACGGAGCGGGCGTGCCTTGTGACCGCACGTTTACCTCTGGGTCACCTTGACATTGCTGATATTTGCTACAGACAGGGTTGAAATGAGACGGGGGAGGGGGGGAGTTTCAGACCCCCCGTGAAAGATGAGAAACCCTCTAAATGGGAAGGGACACAACTGTCCACCTTGGGGACCCCCTAAACATCTCCAGCACACCTCGAACTCTAAAGGTAGCGAGCAGAGGAAGAACAGGAAGTCACTCAGGAGTTGATTTGATGTTATTTCTTTACCACTGTAAGTACAAAACCACTTAGGATAATAATAATCTAATCATGTTTGGCACACGTATCTCAACAAAACCAATGTCACAGGTTTCCATAGACAGTCTCATGACTAACCTAAACCCTCAAAGAAGACAAACTGTACACAACAACACCAACACACAGCAAGCAGTGGGGACTGCATCTTCACACATAAAGATGTAGAAATATGGATTGAGAAAGGATTAGCAAGGCTGCCATCTTTCCGTGGTGCGCCTGTCACTGGGACCCTCGTTACAAGAGCAGGATTAACAGAGACGGCAGTCATTAATGGATTACCTTCTCTTTGTATGACACACTTCTCGTGACATCTAATGTGGTCCCTTCACATTGTCATCCACTCTCACTCCACTCTCATCCTCCCTTCATCCTGTCATCCATCCGTCTTGTTATCCGTCCGTCAATCATTCAGTCTGTCCTCCATTCATCCCTTCATCTTGTGAACGTGTGACGAGATGGATGTGTTCTTCTTAGTGGCTCTCCAGTGGAGCCTCCTTCAGGTAGAGGAGAAAACACTGTTTCCTCGCAGCTCAGTAACGTCATGCTGGGAGAACAGTGTATGTAGACTACAGGGCAGGTTACTTGTCTTGGCCGTGTCAGTGTGAAAAAGAGTTGGTCTCTCTCCTCCTCCCGCTCCTTCTTTCCTCCTCCCTCCCCTCCGGTCCTGCCCCTCCTTATCCTCTCCCTCCCCCCTCCCCCCCTTCCCCCTCCTCCAGTTCATAGCTTTCTGGCCCCTCACCTAAGCTGCTGGGTGATTTTAATTTGTCAAAACTGTTTACCAGCATGCCTCCAAGGCTATTACCGTTGTGTCACAAGGGAACAGACAGGTAATGAAAAGCATACAAATGGCTGATGAAAAAAGAATTGCTGGGAAGGAGGAGAGGAGAGCAGGGGTGGGCTGGGGTGAGGGTGAAGAGAGGGAGGGAGGGAGGGAGGGAGGGAGGGAGGGAGGGAGGGAGGGAGGGAGGGAGGGAGGGAGGGAGGGAGGGAGGGAGGGAGGGAGGGAGGGAGGGAGGGAGGGAGGGAGGGAGGGAGGGAGGGAGGGAGGGAGGGAGGGAGGCGTAGGGAAAATGAGGGTGAATCTTTTGTGCAAAAGGAGAGAGACCGGTAGCCATTTAATATTCCATCTTTTCTTGTGAATCAATTATGCTAAAATGCTAATAAGAGAAGATTATGAATTTCTCTATTTGTGATGAATAATTCAAATATTTGTTATTGGAAAAGGGTGGACAGCTCTGACTATTGTGTCTGCGGAAGAATTCAAAGCCCCACAGACATGAATAAAAAGCTGTCATCGTTACAGTCCAAGCTCTCTCTCTCATTCCTTTTCTCTCTCTTCATCTGTCTTTTTCTCTCTTTCTCCCATCCCATCTTTCCATTTGTTGAAATCTCTCTCTTTCTTGCGTACATCCTCTCACTTTTGTCTTTCTTTCCCTCTGTCTTTGTGACCCTCTCTATCACTGATCATGATGGGGTGAGAGAGAGGGAGAGGGAGAGAGAGGGAGAGAGAGGGAGAGAGAGAGAGAGAGAGAGAGAGAGAGAGAGGGAGAGAGAGAGAGAGAGAGAGAGAGAGAGAGAGAGAGAGAGAGAGAGAGAGAGAGAGAGAGAGAGAGAGGGGACAGGGAGACAGGGACAGGAAAGGAGGGGAGAGATGGAGGTGGGGGAGGGATGAAGGAGGGATGAGGGAGGGGTGACAGGGGGAAGGAGGGATGAGGGAGGGGTGACAGAGTGATGGAGGGATGAAGGAGGGATGAAGGAGGGGTGACAGGGTGATGGAGGGATGAGGGAGGGGTGACAGGGTGATGGAGGGATGAAGGAGAGAAGAGGGAGGGGTGACAGGGTGATGGAGGGATGAAGGAGGGATGAGGGAGGGATGACAGGGTGATGGAGGGATGAAGGAGGGATGAGGGAGGGGTGACAGGGTGAAGGAGGGATGAGGGAGGGGTGACAGGGTGATGGAGGGGTGAGAGATAGACAGAGCAGTGCCAGTCTCTGGAACAGTAATGAGGGCACCAGAAGAGACGACAGGCTGGCAAGGACATGTCTGGCTGGCTGCCATCTACCTGGACCTCAGAAGCTGCTTTCCTCTCAACACCTCCCTCCCTCCCTCTCTCTGTCTCTCTGTCTCTCTCTCTCTCTCTCCCCCCCCTCTCTCTCTCTCTCTCCCTCCCCCCCCCTGCCTCTCTCTCTCCCCCCCTCTCTCTCTCTCCCTCTCTCTCTCTCCCTCCCCCCCTGTCTCTCTTTCTCTCTCTCCCTCTCCCCCCCCCTCTCTCTCTCTCTCTCTCTCTCTCTCTCTTTCTCTCTCTCGTTCGCTCGCTCTCTCTCTCCCTTATCCCTCCCTCGGCCCATCACAGGGAATTAATTACACACCTGCTAATTACAGTGGAACACAGGGACCCAGAGACAGAGGGCTGGTCACCTGCAGTCCTACTCTCTCTCAGTCCAGCCTGGCTCCTCCACAGCATGGCGCTCCATCTGGCTGCTACCACCATCAGCGTTATATACGGTACATTCAAATAAATCGACATGAAAAAATCTGTGTTATATATAATGTGTTACATATAATGTGTACATTTTCCCAATAAATGATTTTTTGTGGAAGTAACATTAAAAGGGTGTACTTAACTTGGGACTAACTGGATGATAATGTCCATATAACAAGTTCAGATGGAACACAACTTAAATTGTGAGAGAGTTTTGTTCACTCACAAACTATACTGTTGTATAATAAACATCCACAAAATTAGACTTATTCTGTAATTTAAAATACATTTATTTTGTCTCATAGCCTATTACGATATCCTGCTCCATAATATTCAAATCTCACTCAAACATACTTCAGATACTTAAGCAACCACAGATTAACTTTAATATTGAACAATGCAGTTTCTATCTTGTTGAACCCAGTCAGCTGCTAGCTTCTTTTGTGTTGTCTGCCATATTACTGGAGCGAACGCTGCTGCTGCTGCTACCGCTAACGCTAACGCTGCTGCTAGCTGTGTGGTCTGCTTGTGATGATTTAGGCTGGAAGTACTCTGGTGATAACTAAACTCAGCCTGACAATCAGTACACACAGCCTTAGTTTGTCAACCGAGCCGTCTCTGAACTTTTTGAAATGGAACTTCCCATCTAATATCCCTCTCTCCATTATTCAGCTACCGTCGGCAGTCAAAAGCATGTGACGACAGGTGATTGAAAGGGTCAAAAAGAAACCTGCGTTAACGGCACAATTTTTTTTTGTCACGTTAAAATGAGATTGCGTTAACGCGTAATTAAACTTGTCTGAATCTGAATCTGTGTAAGGCATGTGGATGTCTGCCTCACAAGTGAGGCGGTGAGGCGAGGCGGTGAGGCAAGGCGAGGCGGTGACACTCCCACCCAAACCCACAACCCCACCCACACCCCACCCTCACCCACACCCCCACCCTCACCCAAACCCACACCCCACCCTCACCCCCACCCACACCCCACCCACACCCACACCCCCACCCACACCCCCACCCACACCCCCACCCCCTGCCTCACCCGGCTCCGGGTGACTTCAGAATTTTTATTTTTTAACTTGAAGAGGATTCAGTCAGGGAGGTGATGGGGTGGGGGGATGAGGCAGGGGTGGAGGGGGGGAGGTGGGGTTGGAGGGGGGGGGGTGGGGTTGGAGGGTCTGTGACACTGCAGGGCTGATTAAAAGGTTGAGGCGGAGGGATCACTTGATCTGACGCTCTGGCAGTGAAGCGGTCGCCTGGTAAGCAGGGCACGTAGACTGGTGTGATGATCCCGGGGGCGGGGCCAGCTCTGCATCGGTATGCTGAGATCCCAGAGTGTGCTACAGAGTGTGTGAGGAAGGAAGGAGGGAGGCAGGGGAGGAGGGAGGCAGAGAGAGAGGAGGGAGGCAGAGAGAGAGGAGGAGGGAGGCAGAGAGAGAGGAGGAGGGAGGCAGAGAGAGAGGAGGAGGGAGGCAGAGAGGCAGGGAGAGGGAGGCAGGGGGAGGGAGGCAGGGGGAGAGGAAGAGGGAGAGAGATGTAAAGCGACAGGGAGGGAGGGACAGAGAGAGGGAGGCAGAGAGAGGGAGGTAAATAGAAAGGGAGGCGGAGATAAAGAGCGGGAGAGAGAGAGGGAGGCAGAGAGAGAGGAAGGGAGTCGGAGAGGGGAGGGAGAAGGGGGGAGACATCTTAGAATGAGTCAGAATGATTTCCAAGGCTTTACTCAGAGTGAAGATGGAGATGAGAATCTCTCCAACATCAAGATTACCCAGATGGCTGGAAGGATGGACGGACAAAAGGATGGATGAATGGACGAATGGATGAGTGAATTAATGGATGAATGAATAAATGGATGGATGAATGGATGGATTAAAGGATAAACGAAAGAGAAGGTGAAGGTGAAGATGAATTTGGGATTCTACAGAGAACCTTCGTCTAAAACACCCATCCTGGAGAGGAGAGGGAGCAGGGTACCTCCTACTCCAGAGAGCCTGGGATACCTGTCATCCCTAACAACAGACGTCTGCTTGTCGTCCCTAACAACAGTCACTGCTCCGACAGAAGAACAGCTGTATGTTCCTGTTACCCGGGCTGCAATCACTCCCTCACTCAGGCGTGGTGGAGACAACAAGAATCCAATCCAAAACATTTCTTGGCAGGACTTTGCTGTTGAAATACCACAAATTCATTTGGTTCATATGTCGTCTCATGTAGTCCTACAATTGATTCCAGCAGCTGCAAGACGTATGTCACAAGCATGCACAACACACACACAAACACACACACATCTGAAATGACTCATCTTGTCTTAGTATCCATCTAGAGGAGGAAAGACAAGAAGGAAAAGAGTGAAACACATTAAAACACGTTTGAAACACGTTTGAAACACGTTTGAAACACATTTGAAACACGTTTGAAACACGTTTGAAACACATTTGAAACACGTTTGAAACACGTTTGAAACACGTTTGAAACACGCAGCGTTTGTGTGTTTGCATGGAGAGCACCAGCACTAGACTGTTACTCAGGCATGGGCAGGCTTTCTGAATCCATGCCCTCACACCGCAAAAACTGAACCTCTAACAGAGACTGTTCCTCTTGTTTTTAAGCCAGATCTAACTTGAACTTGTTTCTCTGGTGACTTAATTCAAAACAACACTTTATTTCAAGAAATCTCGTCAAGTGAAATGTTCTCACTGCCAAATGTGCTGTTTTCAAGCCCAAGCTCAGAACAAATGTTTTGGCACTCACATGTGATAGAGGGGTGTGTTTTGGTGGCTCTCCGGATAAGTGCTGTGTAGCCTGAGGCCCGAGAACAGCAGCCGGGGTTCAAATCAAACCCAGTCCCTTCGCTGCATGTCTTCCCCTCTCTCTCATCCCGTCTTTTCTGTCCCACTTCACCTACA
>NC_140369.1:3222500-3325000 GCF_054491055.1 Hypomesus nipponensis | reverse complement strand
GACTGTAGAACTACTACAGTGTCAGACTGTGGGACTGTCGAACTACTACAGTGTAAGACTGTAAGACTGTAGAACTACTACAGTGTCAGACTGTAAGACTGTTGAACTACTACAGTGTAAGACTGTAAGACTGTAGAACTACTACAGTGTCAGACTGTGGGACTGTCGAACTACTACAGTGTAAGACTGTAAGACTGTAGAACTACTACAGTGTCAGACTGTAAGACTGTAGAACTACTACAGTGTAAGACTGTAAGACTGTAGAACTACTACAGTGTCAGACTGTAAGACTGTAGAACTACTACAGTGTAAGACTGTAAGACTGTAGAACTACTACAGTGTCAGACTGTGGGACTGTCGAACTACTACAGTGTAAGACTGTAAGACTGTAGAACTAGCTCCTTCTCTGGTCTGTCTCTGAGCCAGCACTCATGGTCAGGAGTGGCCACTAAAACTCTACTCCTGGATATTTAATCACCCAATCAATCTTGCCTGTGACAATGGCTCCACACTGTCCTCTATGCAGGCACATCTCTCCTGTAATCTCCATCACATCCCCTTCTCAATAGCACTGCTGGGGAGGAGGAGGGCAGGGGGAACAGGAGGAAGAGAGGAGAGGAGGAGGGGAGAGGAGGAGGAGGGGGAGAGGAGGAGGAGAGGAGGAGGGGAGAGGAGGAGGAGGGGGAGAGGAGGAGGAGAGGAGGAGGGGGAGAGGAGGAGGAGGGGAGAGAGGAGGGGGAGAGAGGAGGGGGAGAGGAGGAGGGAGAGGAGGAGGAATAGGAGGAGGGAGAGGAGGAGGATGTTTAATCTACTGATTCAATTCCTGCCAGTGTCCGTCACTCTCCTCCTCTGTCAGAGAGGGCAAATGGAGCATGCAGCCCAAAACACCCGACCAAATCAAATTTTCTCACAACTCCCATTCTCTCTCTCTCTCTCTCTCTCTCTCTCTCTCTCTCTCTCTCTCTCTCTCTCACACACACACACACACACACACACACAGTAATTCTTTGATTATCTCTCTTTCTCTCTCTTTCTCTGTCTCTCTCTGTGTCTTTCTCTCACTCTCTCTTTTCGCCCCCTCTATTTCTCACTGACTGAATCTCTTCCTCCTCACCCCCCCTCTCTCCTGCTCCTCCTCCCTCTCTTCTCCTTTCTTTCTCTCTCTATCTCTCTCTCTCTCTCTCTCTCTCTCTCTCTCTCTCTCTCTCTCTCTCTCTCTCTCTCTCTCTCTCTCTCTCACCCTCTCCTTTGAATTTGGGTCTGATCTGAGGAGCTCTGCAGGCTGGAGACAGCTCCAGCTCTTCCTGGGTTGCTGTTTATTACTTGGAACAGATTGCCGTGGAAACATCAGGAGGCAGCCTTGCTTGCTCACCACCGCATCCTCACCCGCTATCTCTCTTTCTTCATCTCTCTCTTTCTCTTTCTCTCCATCTCTCTCTCTCTGTTTTTTCATCTCTCCCTCTCTTTCCTCCCACTCCTCCCTCCCTACCTCTCTCTCTCTCCATCTCTCTCTCTTTATCTCTCCATCTCTCTCTCTCTTCTCCATCTCTCTCCTCCCACTCTCTCCTCCCTACCTCTCTCTCTTTCTGTCTATCTATCACTCACTCTGACTATATCACTCTCTCTCACACACTTTCTCTGTCTCCTCTCTCTCTGTGTGTCTTTCTATCTCTATCACTCTGACTCTCTCACTGTAGTTCTCTCTTCTCAATCTCCCTGATTTTATCACTCTCTCTTCTTTATCTATCACTTCATTCTCTCTCCTTTCACTGTGTCACTATCACTCTCTCACTCTCTCACTCTACAGTATCATTGTCTCAATCACACTATCACTCTCCATCTCTATCAAACTCTCTATCACTTTCTTTTTCTCTCTCTCTCTATCTATCACCCTTTGTCTCTCACTCGCTCTTTGAGACAGTGGAGTATCAATATGCAGGTCTATACACATAATCTTACATGTTCAATAGTGGTATGTAGACTGTGAGAGTGTAACTGATGTAGACATTTGTTATTATCTAAGTGTAAGTGGATGTTTGTCTGCCTTGGTTCCTGTCTGTGTGCCTCTTCTGATGGTTGTGTTGGAGTGTGCTCCTGTCAGGGCTTCATACCGCGCTGTGCTGCAGAACAGAACATGTAACGAGTCTGTGGGATTCAGGACGTTCTTTTTTCATGTGTACGAGGATTTCTAACAAACGGATCCAAAACAAAAACAAACATAACTGACAAAAATAATATAATAATAATAACATAATCCTGTAATCTTTTTCTGTTATATTGCACAATCCTGAAGTGGTTGGGATGGTACAGTATTCAATACCCCAGTAATCAGTTGTGTCATGCTGGTTTCCGCAGCATCTAAAACAAGCTCTTAGTCGCACTGAGAGCTTAAGAAAAACAGATGAAAGCGTGTGGAACACGACACGGCGGCCATGTTGGAGGATTTCAGCAGCTCTGCAGAGCCTCCTCTCTGCTCCTGTCCTGTCATGCTTCCAGCTCCACACATCGGCAGACAGGCGGGGTTTGTATGTCTCTCTCCCTCGCTGCCTGTCTCCCTCCCTGTCTCTAACCCTCCCTCTCACTTCCCCAGCTTCCTTCCTTCCCTCTCAGCATCATTTATGGTCTGCAGGATAAGGATGCTGCAGGCTCTGATAGGGAGGTCTCCCAGTGGACAGCCAGCGAGGCCTGAGCCCCAGAAAAGTTCCAGAACATTCCAGCGTCCCAGGCAGCCGCCCGCCCTTCAGGCCCTCTAATGGAATCAGCCTCAGTAAAGTGGGAGAGCATTGGGGGGGGTTATGAAACCCTAATTTGCTATGATAGGTCTTCGATATCGGACTGTAAGTGGAAAAGGTTGTGACATTATTAGTGTGTGTGTGTGTGTGTGCATACAGTACAAATTGTTTACAAGTTACACATTCATACACCCCAGGAGGCTGATTTGCAGTGTGGATCCATGGGTAAGGGGACCAGGATCACTTCCACATGAACAGCAGACCTACTTAGATCAGGAATCTATCCTAATGTGCCCAGTACATCTCTACAGTAAGTGTGTGTGTGTGTGTGTGTATGTGTGTATGTGTGTGTGTGCGTGTGTGTGTGTGTGTGTGTGTGGTGTGCGATCACATGATCACATACACATAGACTGTGATGTAAACAACTCTCTCTCTTTCCCTCTCTTTCTTCTTCTCTGTCTTTCTTACCCTCTCTCTTTTACTCTCTCTCCCCCCCCCCCTCTCTCTCTCTCTCTCTTTCTTTCTCCACATGGCTATAGGGCTATTTTAACCCAATAGCAGGTTTTACTTCAGAAGCAGACAAGCTCTATCCATATCATTTCTGAAGGACGATCCAAGGCTGTTTGAGAGAAGCAAGACAGGAGCCTCCGCCTGTCCTGACCCCCCCCCCTCCACCCCTTCCCATCATACCTTTCAATCCCCCAGAATACACTGCAATAAAACAACCATAAGGAAGGGTCACCATCCTGGCAAAGCATCGTCGTTAGCGAGGATGGGGATTTCATTTCCCATCACTGACGCTCCTCCATATTCAGATCAAGACGCGGAACCCGACCCAAGGACAGACAACCAATCATCTGGTCTGTCGACTCGACGAGGGGCCTCCGCTTCCCCTCCAGGAAGGAGGAGGGACTTCCTGCATCAGCGCCGTGCGTCCTGGGAGGACGGCTGTGTAATCACGCGGTCGAGGCGCCAGGTGACAGGGCCGTCTCACCGACAGGGAGGGACTCTCCAAGGTCGTCCTCACATCCTCAGTTCCTGTGAACCGTCAGCCGGGGGGCTGCTGCCTGCCCAGGGGCGGGGGGGCGGGGGAGGGGGGGCCGTGGGCGGGGGGGCGGGGGCTGATCCCTGCGGTTTATTAGACGTCAAATCCTCGTCTCTCGTGTACGATGGTGGAGGGCTTCATCACACTACCTCACAAAGGGACTTGGACTGTTAAAATCCTGTTTTAAGGGTGACCTTGGATAGAATGACACACACACACGCGCGCACACACACAGAGTCACGCGTACACACATCCAATGCTCTCTCTCTCACACGCACAGAAACACACACAGATCCTACAGAGAGTGTTGCAGGGTGGGATGGCAGCGTGAACACTCTTCTATCTGCTGTCACTGAATGACATCACTGATGAACGGTCGGTTTACCACCACAACTACAGCCGGAGCAGACACACGGATGATTGGTGGACGGATGACTTCAGTGAGTCTCTTACATGAACTTCTAGTATTGAGCAGTTATTAAAATGCCTCTACTGATTCTTATTTCACTCTTAGTAAGTGTGTGTGTGTGTGTGTTTTAGTGCTCCTCTGAGTGTCTGGAAGTGTGTTAATATTGTGTGTATGTGTCTGAGTGAGTGTGTGTCTCAGTAAGACGTGTTTGGGTGTATGTGTTTGAGTCTTAGAGTGAGCAAGTGAGTGAGTGAGTGTGTCTAACCCTGTCTGAGTGTATTCCCTTGTAGATGCAGTGTGTGGGTCATCAATAATTCAATATAAAGGCACCAGTAAAGTATGCGAATATTGATTAGTCATTCAAAGTCCTCTTCACCTGGGAGGACACAGATACCTGCTGGGACAGGGAGTGTCGAGGTGGACGGAGGAGGGGGGAGAGGGGGGGACAGGGAGAGGGAGGGGGGGAGGAGGAGGAAGAGAAGGGATGTGGAAAGAGAGTAGGGATGAGGAGAAGGAGGGAAGAGGAGGGATGGGAATGGGGAGATGAGAAGGAGGAGGGAGGGAAATGATGAGGTATGAAGAGAAGTCGGGAAGAGGAGGGATTGGAGTGAGTGAATGAGTCTGTCTGTCTATCTTTCTGTCTGTCTGTCTGTCTGTCTGTCTGTCTGTCTGTCTGTCTGTCTGTCTGTCTGTCTGTCTGTCTGTCTGTCTGTCTGTCTGTCTGTCTGTCTGTCTATCTGTCTGTCTGTCTGTCTGGCAGAGAAGACAAAGACTGCATGCCTCTCTTCCAGCTGTGTCAGCTCCAACAAAGGCCTCTCCCTCCGCAGGACCGCTCCAGAGAGGAGGCGTTGTGAACAACCACAACACTCAGAAACTCAGACAAACACACAGGACACAGGTGCGCATCGGAAATGAATTATAGAACTGGAGGGATGCCAGTATCCTTGAGAAGAAGATAATCTGTGTTGAAAAGCATCACTTATTCACGAGTGTTAACTGTGCTGTACTGAGGCTGTATTGTGCTTGAACAGGTGTCTCTTGAAAAATATATTTCTCTCAGTGAGAATAACCTGTAAAAATAAAGGTTGGATACTTGAGAGAGAGAGAGAGAGAGGGGGGAGATAGAGAGTGAGTGAGAGAGGCAGAGAGGGAGTGAGAGAGAGGGGGGAATAGAGAGAGAGGCAGAGAGGGAGTGAGAGAGAAGGGGAGAGAGGGAGTGAGAGAGAGGGGGAGAAGGGAGTGAGAGAGGGAGTGAGAGAGAGGTGCACGTTGTACGTTGCTTTGGGTCTTGATAAGAGACCCGAGCAGGGCAGAGCAGCAGAGTTCTAGAACGACATCATACTAACCTCAGAGATGTTTCTGAGAGGAGAACATCATACTAACCTCAGAGATGTTTCTGAGGAGAACATCATACTAACCTCAGAGATGTTTCTGAGAGGAGAACATCATACTTCACACAAACACCAGCTTGGCTCTCTCCTCATTCCTCTTTCCACACCACACAGCCCCGCACCCCCCCTTCCCCTCCTCACCCCCCCACCCCCCCCTCCATCGTTAGGGTCCAGTCAGACTGCAGTGCCCCCTCCCTGTGCTGGGGGGGGATAAAGCACCTCATCTCACAGCCGTCGTTTTCACACCTCTAACCCTCTGCACTGTGAAAGCCCAGACGTGAAGTGTGATGAGGCCTGTTCTGCCACACACACACGCACACAAACACACACCCGCTCGCGGATACACACATACACACACCTCCAGTACCGACACCCACATCTACAGTACACCCACACTCACATCCACTCACTCACACACACACACAAACTCACTCTCTCTCTCTCTCTCTCTCTCTCTCTCTCACATATACACAGGTACACACACACACCTTCTGTAACAGTACACACACTCACCCTCTCTCACACACACGCACACACCTACAGTATGCACATTCCCACACACACACACACACACACACACACACACACAAGTCCCTCGACAAGGTCATCACTGTCAGGCAGCAGTCCAATATGTTAAAGTGAAACTAAACTTCAGCTGTAGGGTGACTGATCCCTGAGCTGTCGATCAGCCAGGAAGAACTTCCCACATCACACCACAGAGTGGCTCCCAAGGCCAGGGCAGACAGACAGGCAGACAGACAGGCAGACAGGCAGACATAGAGAGAGAGAGACAGACAGACAGACAGACAGACAGACAGACAGACAGACAGACAGACAGACAGACATAGAGAGAGAGAGACAGACAGACAGACAGACAGACAGACAGACAGACAGACAGACAGACAGACAGGCAGACAGGCAGACACAGACAGACAGACAGACAGGCATAGAGAGAGAGACAGACAGACAGGCAGACATAGAGAGAGACAGACAGACAGGCAGACATAGAGAGAGAGAGACAGACAGACAGGCAGACATAGAGAGAGACAGACAGGCGGACAGACAGGGAGACATAGAGAGATGACAGACAGACAGACAGACAGGCAGACATAGAGAGAGACAGACAGGCAGACAGACAGACAGGCAGACATAGAGAGAGACAGACAGACAGGCAGACAGGCAGACATAGAGAGAAAGAGACAGACAGTCTCCTTGCTCCCCTCAGAGACAGGTCTCCACAGCACCTCTTCAGCCACAGCCAGCACCACACCCCCTGCAGGTGAGACACTGTCTGGAATGAGCTGCACAGCTGCAGAGCTCACTGCAGCAGCCCTGTCCTGATGGGCCGAGGCTGAGACGCTTGTGAAGGTTGGGAATGTGTGTTTGTGTTTGAATGGAGGTTGCATTGGATGTGTGTTTGTGTGTGTGGAGGCTAGGTTTGGGGGTGTGTGGATGGTTGGCCAAACACAGCAAAAACACATCCCTGGCATACTGAATGAACCAACAGAATAACATTACAAACACCACCGACGGCTTTTAAATCCTCTGAGCAATGTGTGTGTGTGTCTTGGTGTGTGTGTTTGTGTCTGGGTGTGTGTGTGTCTGGGTGTGCGCATGAGTGTGGGGGCTTCAAATGGCTACCTTATTACAAATATATCTGTGCATAAACACACACACACATACACTTACATACACACTTACATACACACACACTTACATACACACCCTCCAGCTTGTACACCACACTCCCTACTGGAAGACATGATAGATTGTGGGGGGTTCCAACCTCCCTCCCCTGCCCTCTGCTGGGTCCTAGCTCCTGAATATTCATGCGTCATGAGATTATGCTCACAACATGGACAAAGAGAATACTAATTGCCAGTTGCTCCCAGCTAATGACACAAACATAACCCTTTGTTCAATTGCAATTGACTTACTGCGCTCCAAATTATTTCTTGCGGCTGGCAATTACAAAGGATGTTTTCATTGCTTGTGGACGCCTGTGAACAGAGATCACATTAGTCTGACTGAGGGGAAACTGAAATGTGAAGCATCTTTCTCAGTCGACCAAACTGCACTGATGAGACAGAAGACGTGAGGTCGGATTCATCGCTCCCTTTTGAAATCCGAAAGATAATTAAATGAAGCTAAACAGAACAGAGCTACTTGTTACGTGTTATTCGTGACGCTTTCATCCAAAGTGACAAATAGTGCTCTTAGAAAGCACAGCAGAAAGTGAACAATCAGATGAGCATAGTTTACAGTATTTCCATGGTCAAGGAACGATCTGTATAAAAACTGGTCACGTCACAAACTAACCACATCTCAGCTACCAGGCTGGGGAAACGAAAATGTATATTACAGGTACAAAACCTATCAATTATTTAAGTACAGTTTAACAAAAACATATCAATCACAGTAGCTAGACTTTTTACATAAGGTGAGCGAATAATGGTTGGGTTGATCAGACCTTGGTTCTTGATTTGTGCTCATGGTATACCTTGAAGGTCTCAACGTGTCTTCTCCGACATCATGACTATTTTCCTTTTTGCTTGGCTCAGTGTCTTGTGAAGGGGGAGAGAGCAGGGAACCTTTTGGGATTAGTATTACAATCTCTTTCTCTCTCTTTCTCCCCCCCCCATCTCATCTCCCTATATATCTCCCACCATCTCCATCTCCTTGTGTCTCTCTCTATCCCCATCTTTCTCTCTCCCTATCTCTCAGTCTCTCTCTCTTTCCCCTCACCATGTCTTCCTATTTCTATCTCCATCTCTCTCCCATCTCTCCTCATCTCTCTCTCCCCATCTCTCTCTCCCTCTCCACAGCAGTGCCTGGGAGCAGATTTCAGGCAGTTTGTGTGTGCAGCAGAAAGACTCCAGCTGCTTTTCACAGAAAGATGCCCACTAAGACAAGGAAATGCTCTCGCTCAGATTAATGACTACTTCAATGTAAGCGGACAGCAATGGAATTAACAAGAGTCTCACCCCTCCCTCCCTCTCACCCCTCCCTCCCTCTCACCCCTCCCTCCCTCTCACCCCTCCCTCCCTCTCACCCTCCCATCAACACCCCCATCATCCCCCCCCTTCTCATCCTTGTTTTCAGAAGATTGTGCTCCACTGATATCTAATTAGAAAACTGCACCATGAAATGTGCACTTCACACTTATCTCCCCTCTGGCTTGCCAATCAGAAGGGAGTAACAGCTATCTCACCACTGGCTGGCCAATCAGAGCGAACAGTTTGTTCTGACTAGCAGGGTGGCACCCCCGAATCTGGGGAGACGAGCTAAGCACAGCTCCATCACCCTGGTCACACACCACCACGGAACATGTCATTCCTTACTTCTGTGATAAAAAAGTGTCAGCCCTCAGTTCATTCACACAGCACGACCCCCCCCCCCCCCCCTTCCCGTCAACCTAAACCACTGAGCTACGCAAGGAAAGAGAGTGACTGGAGGAAGACGAGGTGACGATGGAGACGAGGTGTTCGATGCTGGGCCCAG
The DNA here is from genome assembly GCF_054491055.1 of Hypomesus nipponensis. Classification (NCBI taxonomy): domain Eukaryota; kingdom Metazoa; phylum Chordata; class Actinopteri; order Osmeriformes; family Osmeridae; genus Hypomesus; species Hypomesus nipponensis. The sequence continues at coordinate 3,315,922 of NC_140369.1, read as the reverse complement.
GAACAGGCCGTTGGGGGACGATGAGAAGGTAGGATCAGGAAAGGAAGCTGAGCGGTTAGGGAATCGGGCTGGTCATCAGAAGGTCGCTGGTTTGATTCCCGGCCGTGCCAAATGACGTTGTGTCTGTGGGCAAGGCACTTCACCCTACTTGCCTCGGGGGGAAATGTCCCTGTATTTACTGTAAGTCGCTCTGGGTAAGAGCGTCTGCTAAATGACTAAAAATGACTAAATGAAGGAAGTGATCTTCAGACAGGGAGCCTGTGGAGGCTGGGGGCTGGGGGCTGGAGGCTGGGGGATGGAGGTGATGGATGGGTCTCGGTACAGGGGAGAGAGCGACTCAGAGTACTTTTTCTACTGTCCCCAATCGTCCCATTCATCTGTGTCAGGGCTAAACTCAGATGTGCTGGAGTGGGAGTGGAGTTCATTGTGAAACGGGCCCGCTTTGGAAACAGCCACACTCCGTCCAATCATCGGTCCAATCTGTTCTCCCATTCCCAGTGAAGAAGGCTCGCTTATGAACCTTCGGCCAGCGCTACAAAACTTCTACAAGGGACAATGTGGGCTCTGCCAGCACAGAACGGCTAGCGAGGGAATCAGCAGAGTACAGATTACTGCTGCACATGACAAGACAACCCACCCCCTACACCTGCCGGGGACTGAATGTTAGATACTGATATTGTCTCCAATCGAAGAATAGCAAACTATTCTTTTGTTTATAAATAAGTTTAAAAAAAGAAAGAACTCACGAGTCAATAAGGAAAAAAGTTATAAATAAGTAAATTAGTGTGTCTGTGTCTGCTCTTCCTCTTCTCCTCCTCTCCTCCTCTCCTCTCCTCTCCTCCTCTCTCCTCAACTCCTCCTCTCCTCCTCTCCTCCTCTCCTCCTCTTCTCATCTCCTCCCCTCTCCTCTCCTCCTTTCCTCCTCTTCTCCTCTCTCCTCCTCCTCCTCTCCTCCTCTCTTCCTCTCCTCCTCTCCTCCTCTCCTTTCCTCCTCTCCTCTCTCCCTCTCCTCTCCTCCTCTCTCCTCCTCGTCCTCTGCTCCCCTCTCCTTTCCTCATCCTCCTCTCCTCTAATTCACCTCCCTCACCTCCTTGTGATTTGTTCCTTTCCTCCTCTTATCCTCCTGGTCTCCACCTCACCCCAGACACATGGTCTGTTCTTCACTAGGCACACTGTCACATCAAATAAATTGCCTTCGCTCTGAAGAGGTCAAAACAACACAGAAACGTCATTATTTTCTCTGCAATTGATCATACCTCGGGAGACACAAGTCAATAGTTTCTATAATTGCGCTGTCCCCAGTCCCAGCAGGGAAGGGGCTGAACGCAAGCGTGGTACTTCCTCTGTCTGTCTCCAACACACCACATGTCGGGTTCCCTGCCTCGCACTCCGCTGAGGTGTGTCCATGGCGAAGGACTGAAGGACGTGTCTAAAGATCACTGATCACAGAAGATATTTGCATGGAAGACCAGATCACAAGTGGTTCCTGCCTACAGTTTGTTATTTGTTCCCGTCCGACGTTTTATAAGGTGCATCACATTTACATCCTTTGGAATGTAAACATTCAGGACACACACAGTTAACGTAGACACACACATCCAGGACACCCACACACACACACACACATCCAGGACACCCACACACACACACACACATCCAGGACATACACACATAGACCCACTTTGTGTCAATATCATGACTCCCTAATGTAACCATCTGCTCTTCTCCGAGTTTCTTTTATGCATAAAATGCTAAGCAAGCTTTGGCAGGAAGCCCTTCATCAGCGTACCCATGCATCACAGCTGATTAACCAGTTACCTGGGAGAGAGACTAAATTGATCTTTTGTGGGTCTGATGGGAAATTAAAAATTGTCTAACAACCTGGAGTCCCACTAAGCTAATGGAGAGAACACAGGGGGGGGCAGAGAACACAACTCACAAACACTCATCGATAACACAACACCTTCCAGGAACCCTCAAAACAATAACCCAGAAAGATACACGAAGCGTTATGAGCAATTAGTGGTTTAAGGTGATTGGTAGAGAGAGAGAGAGACATAGAGAGAGAGAGAGAGAGAGAGAGAGAGAGAGAGAGAGAGAGAGAGAGAGACAGAAAATGAGAGAGAGAGAATCAGAGAGACGGCGATCAGGCAACCATCATTAACTCGTACAGTTTCATGTGTGGCCTAAATAGACGCGCGATCCTTCATTGATCACTGTCATCTCTCAGCCGCGTCAGAGCAGAACGCCAAGCGTGTCTGCGGACGACAGTCTGGTCCTGCTGAACTGCCTCTGTCTCTTCCCGCTCTTCTCGCTGTTCCCATTTCCTGTGAGTGACAGGGGTCTCCGGGGGACAGTGGCAGGGGCCGTCGCCGCGCTGTCACCGCCCCCCCGCTTTGCAGGGGACAGCTGTGAGATCGGCCGAGGGTGCGGGACGTCTTGACGGCTGTCGGAGGGATGAGAACTTCTTCCTTCCCTGTGACGGGGTAGGCTGGATGTGTGACAGACAGACAGACAAACAGGCAGACAGGCAGGCAGACATGCAGGCAGACAAACAGACAGGCAGACATGCAGGCAGCCAGGCAGGCAAGCAGGCAGACATGCAGGCAGGCAGTAAGTATGCAGGACAGAACAGACAATGTCTTAAACTGTCAATACAAAGGAAGCTTCCAGAACCCGGCAGTCATGCTACAATGTTACATAACGCAATGCAATTACATCTCGTGAAGGACAGGGGGGGGGGGCGGGCGTGGGCAGGGTTGACTCTGAAGATATCAACACCCCCCCCCCCCTTAAAATAAAAACTATCCTCACACCTCCCTCCTTCTCACCTCGTCTCCAGCCACCACAGCTTCATCCGGCCCTGGGCCCGGGGTTGCACAGGTCACAGTACATCTTGTCAGGATCATGTTTTCACTGCCTCCCTTCCCCTGGGGCGGTGACCTTTGCACTCCTCAGACGCCCAGCCTGCTCTGACATGGCTGTGAACGCATCCTAATCCTCCCAACTCTGCTTCCCCCGATCCCCCCAGGACCCCCAGCCCCCCCAGCCCCCCCCGACCCCCCAACCCCCCAGACCCCCAGGCCCCCCCGACCCCCCAGGCCCCCCGACCCCCCAGACCCCCCAGGCCCCCCAGGCCCCCCCAGGCCCCCCAGACCCCCAGGCCCCCCGACCCCCCAGGCCCCCCGACCCCCCAGGCCCCCCAGGCCCCCCGAACCCCCAGCCCAGACCCCACTGCTCGTGCCGAGATAGAGGACTTCCATCCTGTCATTTCTTTATTTCTTTCTGTCTTTATCTCTTGTTCTCTCTCTATGTGTCTCTCTCCCTCTCTTTTGTTCTCTCTCTCTCTCTCTCTCTCTCTCTCTCTCTCTCTCTCTCTCTCACTGTCTCTATCTGTCATTTACTATTTTGCTTTCTGTATCAATCTTCTCTCTTTCCCCCTCCCCCTCCCTCTCTCTCTCTCTCTCTCTCTCTCTCTCTCTCTCTCTCTCTCTCTCTCTCTCTCTCTCTCCCCTTCTCCAGAAGGGGCTTTCTCCTTCTTCTACTCCATTAGGTAGAGCAGGATATGTCTGTTTGCACAGAAGGAGCCCTGGGTTGGAGGCAACTGGCACAGAACCAGGACAGCTCTGTCATCTTGTGTTACCAAGTTACAGTAAAACTCCCTCATTTCTCTGACCCTCGCCTGCCTGAAATATTGAGAGGCTGTTTGACGAAAAGTAAGCCCACCATTTCAACGTGCTCTGCTTGTAAATCCTTCTTTGTTCAATTATTCATGTAGGTAAATGTGCTAACAAGGCTATGGTAGACTGGGGTGTTCAGAGCAGAAAAAAAATCTTTTTCGGCTTGGATCTCGAAATTATTTTGAAAGATATTCACACAGAAATTAATTCTGCACACTTTTAAACCAGTTCTCAGCAATTAGGCATGGCTTGTGAATGACTGAATTGAACAATTTCTGTTTTGTGAGCTGTTATAAGTTCAGATTTGGGCTCATTATTTGTCTTGGAACCATATCTGTCTGAGGTCAAATCTGTTAGTGAAGACTTTCCTCTCCATAACAACCCAACAAACTCTACACAGTATATCACACCATCAATACATGACGGACAGACGTGCACTCAGTCTCGCACCACACCATAAACTCTTCTCTTTGTTCTTTGAGCACACATCTGCTGTATCAACAGGAAGCCAGCTGAGTGGCGTTGTTACAGCAGCTTCTGTTGAGCGTCACCTAAGAGGATTATGGCCTGAACCTGACAACAAGAGCCACCGGTTCCTTCATCACCGCATAGCTGCTGGTGGAACCCTAGCTGTGACAGATGGCCAGGAGAGCCCGAGGAACCGCGAGCAGAACCCAGGATCCTGAACACGGGCGTCCAGGTTCCCGCCGGAAGAGCCGCCCAGCACCGGGGGGTTCTGGGTAGAACGCAACAACAGATAATTAGTCAGGAACAGCTGGTGCGGGAGGCGTGCACTGCCTGCGAGGGGCCAGGATCTTTAAAGAGTTGTACGCAGCGAGGAGGAGGAAGGGTGGGAAGGAGGGGAAGAGAAGAAGAGAGGGTGTTGTTTACCTTGATGTATCATTTGTATTAATCACTAGGTTCACCTGTACTGCCACATGGCTGTGCTGAGAGGACAAGGTCTACAGCAAGTTCAATCACAGCTATTAAACTCAATAAGAAAGCAAGTTAAGCTGAATATATGAAGTCAGATTAAGACACTAAATTAAACATTTAACACTGGTCTGAACTTTCAGAACCTATCTCCCTCGCCTTTCAAGTGGAGTCTCTGGTATCTCAAGCCCTCAATGAACCATCAGCTGACAGCAAGCCCATCTCTGTGATCTAATCTTCCTCTGAGTCGATTTTGTTTGAAATGTGGACACATGCTATCTCTGCAAATTACATCAAAAGCATCAGCAGATAGCTTCCCAGATCCTGGTGGTGTGTGGGGGGGGGGGGTGAGGTGGTGTTGAAACGATTAATCTACGGCCGGACTGCTGACCGAGGACAGGAGAGAGAGAGAGAGAGAGAGAGAGAGAGAGGGGGGGGGGGGAGGAGAGAGAGAGAGAGAGAGAGAGAGAGAGAGAGAGAGAGAGAGAGAGAGAGAGAGAGAGAGAGAGAGAGAGAGAGAGAGAGAGAGAAAGGGGAGAGAGAGAGAGAAGGGAGAGAGAGAGAGAGAGAGAGAGAGAGAGAGAGAGAGAGAGAGAGAGAGAGAGAGAGAGAGAGAGAGAGAGAGGAGAGGACAGGAGAGGACAAGAGAGGACAGGACCTGTGACCTCAGGGGAGAGACGAGTAGAGAATCTTATGCAGCATCATCAGCCTTTCCTGAGCTAGTCAGCACATCAGCTACTCTATCAGTGTAGCCCTACTTCCTCACACCCTCCCTCCCTCTCCTTCTCCTCACCCCCATCCTCTCACCCAAAGCTCAAACCTGTCCATTAGGCAAAAATGTCCTCTCTTTCGTCAAGACTGATACATATGGGGCTGAATAAATAAATAAGTACACCGACACATCAAGAAATGGGGCCAGGGAGAGAAAAAGCTGTTAAAAATCCATCAGAATGTCATTTTGTGAGTGACTCTCTCTCGGTTTCTCGTTCCCTTTTCCTCCCTCTCTCTCACCCACTCCTCTCCCTCCCTCCCTCATGATAGGCATCAGCTCATTCCAGACCTCACTCCCATTAACCTGTTCACAGGTTGCCAGCAGAGGAAGTGTTTTCTTCCCCCCTTTTCTTCCATCTATCGGTATGTCCTTCCTGCATCTTCCGCATGACCCCCCTGACCCCCTCCCTCACACACCCACACACACATACCCCCCACCCCCCCACACACACACGCACAGACACACACATACCTACACCCCCCCACACATTTCATTGCCAGTAAGTCTGTTATGTGCATGTGATGATAAACTTAGACAATTTGTGACAATGAACCCCGACGTGCCGCCCTACCTGCAGTAGACCGTGATGCACGTAGAGGAACGAGAACGCGCGTGGAGAACAAGGCAAACATGCGGGGAGGGGAAGGAGAACATACAAAACCGACTGATAACATCACGAAGAGGGAGGAGAACTTACATGGAGGAGAACGAGAACAGGTGTTTCTCAAATCTTCAGGTTGAGCCACAACTCATTACATTACATTTACATTTATTCATTTAGCTAACGCTGTTATCCAAATTTTATCCAATAATTTTATTATTACAATTAAGCAACATGAAACTCAAAAAGTGCAAGAGTGTACCTGTAGAAAAACAATCAACAGTAAAAAATATTTTACAGCGAGTAAAATAATTTAAATACGTTACAACTAACCAACAAGAGCAACAAGTCTCTCAATAAGAGTCATTGTGATCCTGGAGGAAACTAACATCAGGTCCAGCCAAGCATTCCTATGTGCCGTTGTACTCCCGGAACAAGTGCTCCTTGTGCCTTTTCTTGAAGGTGGGGAGACAGTCAGTCTCTGATGGAGGTAAGGAGTTGATGCTTCTTTGCAGCAAGCAGCAAGTTGCAGTCGTCCAACTTTGGGAGGAAAAGTGCTTGGACTAGCAGCTGGGTGGAATGCTCAGACAGGTATCTCCTGATCTTCCGGATGTTGTAAAGGGTGAATCTACACGACCGGGAGACCGCAGCAATGTGGGCTGTGAGGGACAGCTCGTCGTCCATGGTCATCACCCCGAGGTTCGCTGTCGCAGATCCCAGGGTGATTGAGAGATCGTGGGAGAAGGAGGGCTTGGCCGGCTCGACTTGTTATCAAACACATCGTTATTGGGGAGCAGGCAGCCTTAGATAGCGCTGAGGCCTGCCAACCAGGAGAGGAGCCTTTGAAGGGGGGGGGGGGGGGCGCTCCCTGTCAGCCCAGCAGGAAACCTCCCAGGCAGGCCGACTCCCAGGCTGGGCGGGGTGGAGATCATAGCCTCAGACCTGCCTGGGAGCATGATGACGAACAGGAGGACTTGTCAGGCACAAGGCAGGGATACTTTGATATTAGAATGCCAGGCGTCTGTGTATGCTCTGAAGAGGATAATCCTATTACGACCCGGGGTCACAGAATATGAGAGAGCGTGGAGCTCCCCTTCAAAATAAACTGCTTATGGCTGACGGGAGTTACCCCAAGAAAAAGCCGTCAGAACTACATCAAACCGTAGCCAAAAGTGAATTAGAACATCCAATTTAGAAACGGGAAATACCAGAGATATTGAAAACTGAGAGAGAGCCGCAATTAGATCAACAAGCGGGGGAAAACTTTTTTCCAGTCAGATTTTACACTTCATCTCGTATGTTTTCAAGATCCAATGGTTTTTCATTACACTCTGTCAGTTTTCATTAGGAAGCTGGGGAATCTAATTTTGCTCTGTGTATCTGACAGTCTCTCAAACTAATTCATCCTGTCAAGGTACAGCCAAAACAAGAACACCAGATGGTGCTTGTGTTTGTACACGCTTTGTTTCTCGTCCACACGAAGCTCTGGATTTACTTCTACTCCCTTATCAACCTTCTACATAAACATCCACTGTTTTAAATAACTCCTCAAAGACATGCTTCCTTCTCTGGGGTCTTAAATCCTGTAAACCGGATCATGTACCTGCGGGTTCACTTCTTCTGTCAAACTTAGACAACCACGTTCAGGAAGGAAAAGCCTAATACCGCTATGGAATGTGCAATCCATCCAAGCAACTTAATCAATACTTGTGTATCGTTGATAGAAAACATTTATTCCATGCCAACATTTCTCTCACTGAGCTCTCTGTGCTGTGCATCATTGATCAACATAGAATCAATCACTGCGAAGTCAGAGAGCATGTTTTTACAGAAGACAACAAATGTCACTTGTAGAAGGAATCTTCGTGTCCGGTCCACGACAGACATTGGTGAAAAAGTCAAGTCCTATAATTGACTTCTGACTTTTTCTATTGCTTTTTCTATTTGTTGAACAATATCAAGAGTCTTGCACAGTTACACAGCCTATAAGAAGTGGTTGAGACAAGTCTGATGCCGTTTCTGAGTCTTCAATCTATCGTTGCCTGTTTCTTTATTAATTCTACTATTTTAGCACACCACATACGCCCAAACCCCCATACATACATACCACACTGTCCTTCCAGCACTTATTTATTAGAGAATTGTTTTTACCGATTTTCTCATGAGTTTTAATAAGCCTTTGAGGCTCAACGTAGAGCCGTTACCACAGAGGTCACCATTTCTGACGGCCGTCAGAATGTGTGACCCGCAACAACAACAACATTTTTTTTAAGAATGTGTGTTCCCACCTTAACTGCTTCCCAAAGAAATTAAAACTTCGAACGATAATTTGGGGTAGTTATTTCATCCCTTCACATTGATCTGGAGCGATGTTTTCTGATTTGGAGTAATCACAGAGCCAATACAACACCATTTCTGACGGCCGTCGGAATGTGTGACCCCCCAAAAAAACGTTGTATTATTTGGAGCGCTCGAGGGGGCTCCAGAATATGTGACTCCTCTGTAACTTCTTGAGAAAGTAATTAACACGATTTGGTAAGGCTTAGGCTAGGTTGGATCAGACCACGTATGTTGATTCTATGATTTAGGTTTACAGGGTAATAATTATCTTCGAAAGATCGTTTGGGGTAGTTATTTAATCGATTCACACTAATCTGGAGCCATTTTTTCTTACTTAGAGTCAGCATAGAGCCATTACCACCGATGTCACCATTTCTGACGGCCGTCAGAATGTGTGACCCACAAAAAAAAGATGTTTTAAGAATGTGTGTTCCCACCGTACCTGCTTCCTAAAGGTATTAACATTTCGAAAGATCGTTTGGGGTAGTTATTTAATCGATTCACACTAATCTGGAGCCATTTTTTCTTACTTAGTCAGCATAGAGCCATTACCACCGAGGTCACCATTTCTGACGGCCGTCAGAATGTGTGACCCACAATTTAAAAAAAATATGTTTTAAGAATGTGTGTTCCCCTGTAACTGCTTCCCAAAGGTATTAAAACTTTAAAAGATGGCTTGGGGTAGTTATTTCATCGATTCACACTAATTTTGAGCCGTTGTTTCTGATTTAGAATCGTCATAAAGCCATTACCACACAGGTCACCATTTCTGACGGCCGTCAGAATGTGTGACCCACAAAAAAAATGTTTTAAGAATGTGTGTTCCCTCTGTAACTGCTTCCCAAAGGTATTAAAACTTCGAAATATTCTTTTGTTGTAGTTATTTAATCGATTCACACTAATCTGGAGCCATTTTTTCTTACTTAGAGTCAGCATAGAGCCATTACCACCGAGGTCACCATTTCTGACGGCCGTCAGAATGTGTGACCCAAAATTAAAATAAAAAAATATGTTTTAAGAATGTGTGTTCCCACCGTAACTGCTTCCCAAAGGTATTAAAACTTTCAAATATGGTTTGGGGTAGTTATTTCATCGATTCACGCTAATCTTCAGCCGTTGTTTCTGATTTAGAGTCGTCATAGAGCCATTACTACACAGGTCACCATTTCTGACGGCCGTCAGAATGTGTGACCCACAATTTAAAGATGTTTTCAGAATGTGTGTTCCCCTGTAACTGCTTCCCAAAGGTATTAAAACTTTCAAATATGGCTTGGGCTAGTTATTTAATCGATTCACACTAATTTTGAGCCCTTGTTTCTGATTTAGAATCGTCATAAAGCCATTACCACACAGGTCAGCATTTCTGACAGCCGTCAGAATGTGTGACCCACAAAAAAATTTTTTTAAGAATGTGTGTTCCCACCGTACCTGCTTCCTAAAGGTATTACAATTTCGAAAGATCGTTTGGGGTAGTTATTTAATCGATTCACACTAATCTTGAGCTGTTGTTTCTGATTTAAAGTCAGCATAGAGCCATTACCACCGAGGTCACCATTTCTGACGGCCGTCAGAATGTGTGACCCACAAAAAAAAAAATATATATGTTTTAAGAATGTGTGTTCCCACCGTAACTGCTTCCCAAAGGTATTAAAACTTCTAAATATTCTTTTGTTGTAGTTATTTAATTGATTCACACTAATCTGGAGCAATTTTTTCTTACTTAGAGTCATCATTTCTGACGGCCGTCAGAATGTGTGACCCACAAAAAAAATGTTTTAAGAATGTGTGTTCCCATCGTACCTGCTTCCTAAAGGTATTACAATTTCGAAAGATCGTTTGGGGTAGTTATTTAATCGATTCACACTAATCTTGAGCTGTTGTTTCTGATTTAAAGTCGTCATAGAGCCATTACCACACAGGTCACCATTTCTGACGGCCGTCAGAATGTGTGACCCACAAAAAAAATGTTTTAAGAATGTGTGTTCCCTCTGTAACTGCTTACCAAAGGTATTAAAACTTTCAAAGATGGCTTGGGGTAGTTATTTAACCGATTCACACTAATTTTGAGCCGTTGTTTCTGATTTAGAGTCGTCATAGAGCCATTACTACACAGGTCACCATTTCTGACGGCCGTCAGAATGTGTGACCCACAATTTAAAGATGTTTTCAGAATGTGTGTTCCCCTGTAACTGCTTCCTAAAGGTATTAACATTTCGAAAGATCGTTTGGGGTAGTTATTTAATCGATTCACACTAATCTGGAGCCATTTTTTCTTACTTAGAGTCAGCATAGAGCCATTACCACCGAGGTCACCATTTCTGACGGCCGTCAGAATGTGTGACCCACAAAAAAAATGTTTTAAGAATGTGTGTTCCCACCGTACCTGCTTCCTAAAGGTATTAACATTTCGAAAGATCGTTTGGGGTAGTTATTTAATCGATTCACACTAATCTGGACCCATTTTATCTTACTTAGAGTCAGCATAGAGCCATTACCACCGAGGTCACCATTTCTGACGGCCGTCAGAATGTGTGACCCACAAAAAAAATGTTTTAAGAATGTGTGTTCCCCTGTAACTGCTTCCCAAAGGTATTACAACTTTCAAAGATGGCTTGGGGTAGTTATTTCATCGATTCACACTAATTTTGAGCCGTTGTTTCTGATTTAGAATCGTCATAAAGCCATTACCACCTAGGTCACCATTTCTGACGGCCGTCAGAATGTGTGACCCAAAATTAAAATAAAAAAATATGTTTTAAGAATGTGTGTTCCCACCGTAACTGCTTCCCAAAGGTATTAAAACTTTCAAATATGGTTTGGGGTAGTTATTTCATCGATTCACACTAATCTTGAGCCGTTGTTTCTGATTTAGAGTCGTCATAGAGCCATTACTACACAGGTCACCATTTCTGACGGCCGTCAGAATGTGTGACCCACAATTTAAAGATGTTTTCAGAATGTGTGTTCCCCTGTAACTGCTTCCTAAAGGTATTAACATTTCGAAAGATCGTTTGGGGTAGTTATTTAATCGATTCACACTAATCTGGAGCCATTTTTTCTTACTTAGAGTCAGCATAGAGCCATTACCACCGAGGTCACCATTTCTGACGGCCGTCAGAATGTGTGACCCACAAAAAAAATGTTTTAAGAATGTGTGTTCCCACCGTACCTGCTTCCTAAAGGTATTAACATTTCGAAAGATCGTTTGGGGTAGTTCTTTAATCGATTCACACTAATCTGGAGCCATTTTATCTTACTTAGAGTCAGCATAGAGCCATTACCACCGAGGTCACCATTTCTGACGGCCGTCAGAATGTGTGACCCACAAAAAAAATGTTTTAAGAATGTGTGTTCCCCTGTAACTGCTTCCCAAAGGTATTACAACTTTCAAAGATGGCTTGGGGTAGTTATTTAATCGATTCACACTAATTTTGAGCCGTTGTTTCTGATTTAGAATCGTCATAAAGCCATTACCACCTAGGTCACCATTTCTGACGGCCGTCAGAATGTGTGACCCAAAATTAAAATAAAAAAATATGTTTTAAGAATGTGTGTTCCCACCGTAACTGCTTCCCAAAGGTATTAAAACTTTCAAATATGGTTTGGGGTAGTTATTTCATCGATTCACACTAATCTTGAGCCGTTGTTTCTGATTTAGAGTCGTCATAGAGCCATTACTACACAGGTCACCATTTCTGACGGCCGTCAGAATGTGTGACCCACAATTTAAAGATGTTTTCAGAATGTGTGTTCCCCTGTAACTGCTTCCCAAAGGTATTAAAACTTTCAAATATGGCTTGGGCTAGTTATTTAATCGATTCACACTAATTTTGAGCCCTTGTTTCTGATTTAGAATCGTCATAAAGCCATTACCACACAGGTCAGCATTTCTGACGGCCGTCAGAATGTGTGACCCACAAAAGAAATGTTTTAAGAATGTGTGTTCCCACCGTACCTGCTTCCTAAAGGTATTACAATTTCGAAAGATCGTTTGGGGTAGTTATTTAATCGATTCACACTAATCTTGAGCTGTTGTTTCTGATTTAAAGTCAGCATAGAGCCATTACCACCGAGGTCACCATTTCTGACGGCCGTCAGAATGTGTGACCCACAAAAAAATAAAAAAATATGTTTTAAGAATGTGTGTTCCCACCGTAACTGCTTCCCAAAGGTATTAAAACTTCTAAATATTCTTTTGTTGTAGTTATATAATTGATTCACACTAATCTGGAGCAATTTTTTCTTACTTAGAGTCATCATTTCTGACGGCCGTCAGAATGTGGGACCCACAAAAAAAATGTTTTAAGAATGTGTGTTCCCACCGTACCTGCTTCCTAAAGGTATTACAATTTCGAAAGATCGTTTAGGGTAGTTATTTAATTGATTCACACTAATCTTGAGCTGTTTTTTCTGATTTAAAGTCGTCATAGAGCCATTACCACACAGGTCACCATTTCTGACGGCCGTCAGAATGTGTGACCCACAAAAAAAATGTTTTAAGAATGTGTGTTCCCTCTGTAACTGCTTACCAAAGGTATTAAAACTTTCAAAGATGGTTTTGGGTAGTTATTTCATCGATTCAAACTAATCTTGAGCCGTTGTTTCTTATTTAGAGTCGTCATAGAGCCATTACCACACAGGTAACCATTTCTGAAGGCCGTCAGAATGTGTGACCCACAAAAAAAAAAATGTTTTAAGAATGTGTGTTCCCACCGTAACTGCTTCCCAAAGGTATTAAAACTTTCAAAGATGGCTTGGGGTAGTTATTTAACCGATTCACACTAATTTTGAGCCGTTGTTTCTGATTTAGAGTCGTCATAGAGCCATTACTACACAGGTCACCATTTCTGACGGCCGTCAGAATGTGTGACCCACAATTTAAAGATGTTTTCAGAATGTGTGTTCCCCTGTAACTGCTTCCTAAAGGTATTAACATTTCGAAAGATCGTTTGGGGTAGTTATTTAATCGATTCACACTAATCTGGAGCCATTTTTTCTTACTTAGAGTCAGCATAGAGCCATTACCACCGAGGTCACCATTTCTGACGGCCGTCAGAATGTGTGACCCACAAAAAAAATGTTTTAAGAATGTGTGTTCCCACCGTACCTGCTTCCTAAAGGTATTAACATTTCGAAAGATCGTTTGGGGTAGTTATTTAATCGATTCACACTAATCTGGAGCCATTTTATCTTACTTAGAGTCAGCATAGAGCCATTACCACCGAGGTCACCATTTCTGACGGCCGTCAGAATGTGTGACCCACAAAAAAAATGTTTTAAGAATGTGTGTTCCCCTGTAACTGCTTCCCAAAGGTATTACAACTTTCAAAGATGGCTTGGGGTAGTTATTTAATCGATTCACACTAATTTTGAGCCCTTGTTTCTGATTTAGAATCGTCATAAAGCCATTACCACACAGGTCACCATTTCTGACAGCCGTCAGAATGTGTGACCCACAAAAAAATTTTTTTAAGAATGTGTGTTCCCACCGTACCTGCTTCCTAAAGGTATTACAATTTCGAAAGATCGTTTGGGGTAGTTATTTAATCGATTCACACTAATCTTGAGCTGTTGTTTCTGATTTGAAGTCAGCATAGAGCCATTACCACCGAGGTCACCATTTCTGACGGCCGTCAGAATGTGTGACCCACAAAAAAATATATATATATGTTTTAAGAATGTGTGTTCCCACCGTAACTGCTTCCCAAAGGTATTAAAACTTCTAAATATTCTTTTGTTGTAGTTATTTAATTGATTCACACTAATCTGGAGCAATTTTTTCTTACTTAGAGTCATCATTTCTGACGGCCGTCAGAATGTGTGACCCACAAAAAAAATGTTTTAAGAATGTGTGTTCCCATCGTACCTGCTTCCTAAAGGTATTACAATTTCGAAAGATCGTTTGGGGTAGTTATTTAATCGATTCACACTAATCTTGAGCTGTTGTTTCTGATTTAAAGTCGTCATAGAGCCATTACCACACAGGTCACCATTTCTGACGGCCGTCAGAATGTGTGACCCACAAAAAAAATGTTTTAAGAATGTGTGTTCCCTCTGTAACTGCTTACCAAAGGTATTAAAACTTTCAAAGATGGCTTGGGGTAGTTATTTAACCGATTCACACTAATTTTGAGCCGTTGTTTCTGATTTAGAGTCGTCATAGAGCCATTACTACACAGGTCACCATTTCTGACGGCCGTCAGAATGTGTGACCCACAATTTAAAGATGTTTTCAGAATGTGTGTTCCCCTGTAACTGCTTCCTAAAGGTATTAACATTTCGAAAGATCGTTTGGGGTAGTTATTTAATCGATTCACACTAATCTGGAGCCATTTTTTCTTACTTAGAGTCAGCATAGAGCCATTACCACCGAGGTCACCATTTCTGACGGCCGTCAGAATGTGTGACCCACAAAAAAAATGTTTTAAGAATGTGTGTTCCCACCGTACCTGCTTCCTAAAGGTATTAACATTTCGAAAGATCGTTTGGGGTAGTTATTTAATCGATTCACACTAATCTGGACCCATTTTATCTTACTTAGAGTCAGCATAGAGCCATTACCACCGAGGTCACCATTTCTGACGGCCGTCAGAATGTGTGACCCACAAAAAAAATGTTTTAAGAATGTGTGTTCCCCTGTAACTGCTTCCCAAAGGTATTACAACTTTCAAAGATGGCTTGGGGTAGTTATTTCATCGATTCACACTAATTTTGAGCCGTTGTTTCTGATTTAGAATCGTCATAAAGCCATTACCACCTAGGTCACCATTTCTGACGGCCGTCAGAATGTGTGACCCAAAATTAAAATAAAAAAATATGTTTTAAGAATGTGTGTTCCCACCGTAACTGCTTCCCAAAGGTATTAAAACTTTCAAATATGGTTTGGGGTAGTTATTTCATCGATTCACACTAATCTTGAGCCGTTGTTTCTGATTTAGAGTCGTCATAGAGCCATTACTACACAGGTCACCATTTCTGACGGCCGTCAGAATGTGTGACCCACAATTTAAAGATGTTTTCAGAATGTGTGTTCCCCTGTAACTGCTTCCTAAAGGTATTAACATTTCGAAAGATCGTTTGGGCTAGTTATTTAATCGATTCACACTAATCTGGAGCCATTTTTTCTTACTTAGAGTCAGCATAGAGCCATTACCACCGAGGTCACCATTTCTGACGGCCGTCAGAATGTGTGACCCACAAAAGAAATGTTTTAAGAATGTGTGTTCCCACCGTACCTGCTTCCTAAAGGTATTACAATTTCGAAAGATCGTTTGGGGTAGTTATTTAATCGATTCACACTAATCTTGAGCTGTTGTTTCTGATTTAAAGTCAGCATAGAGCCATTACCACCGAGGTCACCATTTCTGACGGCCGTCAGAATGTGTGACCCACAAAAAAATAAAAAAATATGTTTTAAGAATGTGTGTTCCCACCGTAACTGCTTCCCAAAGGTATTAAAACTTCTAAATATTCTTTTGTTGTAGTTATTTAATTGATTCACACTAATCTGGAGCAATTTTTTCTTACTTAGAGTCATCATTTCTGACGGCCGTCAGAATGTGGGACCCACAAAAAAAATGTTTTAAGAATGTTTGTTCCCACCGTACCTGCTTCCTAAAGGTATTACAATTTCGAAAGATCGTTTAGGGTAGTTATTTAATTGATTCACACTAATCTTGAGCTGTTTTTTCTGATTTAAAGTCGTCATAGAGCCATTACCACACAGGTCACCATTTCTGACGGCCGTCAGAATGTGTGACCCACAAAAAAAATGTTTTAAGAATGTGTGTTCCCTCTGTAACTGCTTACCAAAGGTATTAAAACTTTCAAAGATGGTTTTGGGTAGTTATTTCATCGATTCAAACTAATCTTGAGCCGTTGTTTCTTATTTAGAGTCGTCATAGAGCCATTACCACACAGGTAACCATTTCTGAAGGCCGTCAGAATGTGTGACCCACAAAAAAAAAAATGTTTTAAGAATGTGTGTTCCCACCGTAACTGCTTCCCAAAGGTATTAAAACTTTCAAAGATGGCTTGGGGTAGTTATTTAACCGATTCACACTAATTTTGAGCCGTTGTTTCTGATTTAGAGTCGTCATAGAGCCATTACTACACAGGTCACCATTTCTGACGGCCGTCAGAATGTGTGACCCACAATTTAAAGATGTTTTCAGAATGTGTGTTCCCCTGTAACTGCTTCCTAAAGGTATTAACATTTCGAAAGATCGTTTGGGGTAGTTATTTAATCGATTCACACTAATCTGGAGCCATTTTTTCTTACTTAGAGTCAGCATAGAGCCATTACCACCGAGGTCACCATTTCTGACGGCCGTCAGAATGTGTGACCCACAAAAAAAATGTTTTAAGAATGTGTGTTCACACCGTACCTGCTTCCTAAAGGTATTAACATTTCGAAAGATCGTTTGGGGTAGTTATTTAATCGATTCACACTAATCTGGAGCCATTTTATCTTACTTAGAGTCAGCATAGAGCCATTACCACCGAGGTCACCATTTCTGACGGCCGTCAGAATGTGTGACCCACAAAAAAAATGTTTTAAGAATGTGTGTTCCCCTGTAACTGCTTCCCAAAGGTATTACAACTTTCAAAGATGGCTTGGGGTAGTTATTTCATCGATTCACACTAATTTTGAGCCGTTGTTTCTGATTTAGAATCGTCATAAAGCCATTACCACCGAGGTCACCATTTCTGACGGCCGTCAGAATGTGTGACCCAAAATTAAAATAAAAAAATATGTTTTAAGAATGTGTGTTCCCACCGTAACTGCTTCCAAAAGGTATTAAAACTTTCAAATATGGTTTGGGGTAGTTATTTCATCGATTCACACTAATCTTGAGCCGTTGTTTCTGATTTAGAGTCGTCATAGAGCCATTACTACACAGGTCACCATTTCTGACGGCCGTCAGAATGTGTGACCCACAATTTAAAGATGTTTTCAGAATGTGTGTTCCCCTGTAACTGCTTCCCAAAGGTATTAAAACTTTCAAAGATGGCTTGGGGTAGTTATTTAACCGATTCACACTAATTTTGAGCCGTTGTTTCTGATTTAGAGTCGTCATAGAGCCATTACTACACAGGTCACCATTTCTGACGGCCGTCAGAATGTGTGACCCACAATTTAAAGATGTTTTCAGAATGTGTGTTCCCCTGTAACTGCTTCCTAAAGGTATTAACATTTCGAAAGATCGTTTGGGGTAGTTATTTAATCGATTCACACTAATCTGGAGCCATTTTTTCTTACTTAGAGTCAGCATAGAGCCATTACCACACAGGTAACCATTTCTGAAGGCCGTCAGAATGTGTGACCCACAAAAAAAAAAATGTTTTAAGAATGTGTGTTCCCACCGTACCTGCTTCCTAAAGGTATTAAAACTTTCAAATATGGTTTGGGGTAGTTATTTCATCGATTCACACTAATCTGGAGCCATTTTATCTTACTTAGAGTCAGCATAGAGCCATTACCACCGAGGTCACCATTTCTGACGGCCGTCAGAATGTGTGACCCACAAAAAAAATGTTTTAAGAATGTGTGTTCCCCTGTAACTGCTTCCCAAAGGTATTACAACTTTCAAAGATGGCTTGGGGTAGAGCCATTACTACACAGGTCACCATTTCTGACGGCCGTCAGAATGTGTGACCCACAATTTAAAGATGTTTTCAGAATGTGTGTTCCCCTGTAACTGCTTCCTAAAGGTATTAACATTTCGAAAGATCGTTTGGGGTAGTTATTTAATCGATTCACACTAATCTGGAGCCATTTTTTCTTACTTAGAGTCAGCATAGAGCCATTACCACCGAGGTCACCATTTCTGACGGCCGTCAGAATGTGTGACCCACAAAAAAAATGTTTTAAGAATGTGTGTTCCCACCGTACCTGCTTCCTAAAGGTATTAACATTTCGAAAGATCGTTTGGGGTAGTTATTTAATCGATTCACACTAATCTGGAGCCATTTTATCTTACTTAGAGTCAGCATAGAGCCATTACCACCGAGGTCACCATTTCTGACGGCCGTCAGAATGTGTGACCCACAAAAAAAATGTTTTAAGAATGTGTGTTCCCCTGTAACTGCTTCCCAAAGGTATTACAACTTTCAAAGATGGCTTGGGGTAGTTATTTCATCGATTCACACTAATTTTGAGCCGTTGTTTCTGATTTAGAATCGTCATAAAGCCATTACCACCGAGGTCACCATTTCTGACGGCCGTCAGAATGTGTGACCCAAAATTAAAATAAAAAAATATGTTTTAAGAATGTGTGTTCCCACCGTAACTGCTTCCAAAAGGTATTAAAACTTTCAAATATGGTTTGGGGTAGTTATTTCATCGATTCACACTAATTTTGAGCCCTTGTTTCTGATTTAGAATCGTCATAAAGCCATTACCACACAGGTCAGCATTTCTGACGGCCGTCAGAATGTGTGACCCACAATTTAAAGATGTTTTCAGAATGTGTGTTCCCCTGTAACTGCTTCCCAAAAGTATTAAAACTTTCAAATATGGCTTGGGCTAGTTATTTAATCGATTCACACTAATTTTGAGCCCTTGTTTCTGATTTAGAATCGTCATAAAGCCATTACCACACAGGTCAGCATTTCTGACGGCCGTCAGAATGTGTGACCCACAAAAGAAATGTTTTAAGAATGTGTGTTCCCACCGTACCTGCTTCCTAAAGGTATTACCATTTCGAAAGATCGTTTGGGGTAGTTATTTAATCGATTCACACTAATCTTGAGCTGTTGTTTCTGATTTAAAGTCAGCATAGAGCCATTACCACCGAGGTCACCATTTCTGACGGCTGTCAGAATGTGTGACCCACAAAAAAATAAAAAAATATGTTTTAAGAATGTGTGTTCCCACCGTAACTGCTTCCCAAAGGTATTAAAACTTCTAAATATTCTTTTGTTGTAGTTATTTAATTGATTCACACTAATCTGGAGCAATTTTTTCTTACTTAGAGTCATCATTTCTGACGGCCGTCAGAATGTGGGACCCACAAAAAAAATGTTTTAAGAATGTGTGTTCCCACCGTACCTGCTTCCTAAAGGTATTACAATTTCGAAAGATCGTTTTGGGTAGTTATTTAATCGATTAACACTAATCTTGAGCTGTTGTTTCTGATTTAAAGTCAGCATAGAGCCATTACCACCGAGGTCACCATTTCTGACGGCCGTCAGAATGTGTGACCCACAAAAAAATAAAAAAATATGTTTTAAGAATGTGTGTTCCCACCGTAACTGCTTCCCAAAGGTATTAAAACTTCTAAATATTCTTTTGTTGTAGTTATTTAATTGATTCACACTAATCTGGAGCAATTTTTTCTTACTTAGAGTCATCATTTCTGACGGCCGTCAGAATGTGTGACCCACAAAAAAAATGTTTTAAGAATGTGTGTTCCCACCGTACCTGCTTCCTAAAGGTATTACAATTTCGAAAGATCGTTTGGGGTAGTTATTTAATCGATTCACACTAATCTTGAGCTGTTGTTTCTGATTTAAAGTCGTCATAGAGCCATTACCACACAGGTCCCCATTTCTGACGGCCGTCAGAATGTGTGACCCACAAAAAAAATGTTTTAAGAATGTGTGTTCCCTCTGTAACTGCTTCCCAAAGGTATTAAAACTTCTAAATATTCTTTTGTTGTAGTTATTTAATTGATTCACACTAATCTGGAGCAATTTTTTCTTACTTAGAGTCATCATTTCTGACGGCCGTCAGAATGTGTGACCCACAAAAAAAATGTTTTAAGAATGTGTGTTCCAACCGTACCTGCTTCCTAAAGGTATTACAATTTCGAAAGATCGTTTGGGGTAGTTATTTAATCGATTCACACTAATCTTGAGCTGTTGTTTCTGATTTAAAGTCGTCATAGAGCCATTACCACACAGGTCACCATTTCTGACGGCCGTCAGAATGTGTGACCCACAAAAAAAATGTTTTAAGAATGTGTGTTCCCACCGTAACTGCTTCCCAAAGGTATTAAAACTTTCAAAGATGGCTTGGGGTAGTTATTTATCCGATTCACACTAATTTTGAGCCGTTGTTTCTGATTTAGAGTCGTCATAGAGCCATTACTACACAGGTCACCATTTCTGACGGCCGTCAGAATGTGTGACCCACAAAAAAAAGATGTTTTAAGAATGTGTGTTCCCACCTAACTGCTTCCTACAGGTATTAACATTTCGAAAGATCGTTTGGGGTAGTTATTTAATCGATTCACACTCATCTGGAGCCATTTTTTCTTACTTAGAGTCAGCATAGAGCCATTACCACCGAGGTCACCATTTCTGACGGCCGTCAGAATGTGTGACCCAAAATAAAATAAAAAAAGATGTTTTAAGAATGTGTGTTCCCATCGTAACTGCTTCCCAAAGGTATTAAAACTTCTAAATATTCTTTTGTTGTAGTTATTTAATTGATCCACACTAATCTGGAGCCGTTGTTTCTGATTTAGAATCGTCATAAAGCGATTACCACACAGGTCACCATTTCTGACGGCCGTCAGAATGTGTGACCCACAACAATTTTTTTTTAAGAATGTGTGTTCCCACCGTACCTGCTTCCTAAAGGTATTACAATTTCGAAAGATCGTTTGGGGTAGTTATTTAATCGATTCACACTAATCTTGAGCTGTTGTTTCTGATTTATAGTCGTCATAGAGCCATTACCACACAGGTCACCATTTCTGACGGCCGTCAGAATGTGTGACCCACAAAAAAAAATTTTTTTAAGAAGGTGTGTTCCCACCGTAACTGCTTCCCAAAGGTATTAAAACTTCTAAATATTCTTTTGTTGTAGTTATTTAATTGATTCACACTAATCTGGAGCAATTTTTTCTTACTTAGAGTCATCATTTCTGACGGCCGTCAGAATGTGTGACCCACAAAAAAAATGTTTTAAGAATGTGTGTTCCAACCGTACCTGCTTCCTAAAGGTATTACAATTTCGAAAGATCGTTTGGGGTAGTTATTTAATCGATTCACACTAATCTGGAGCCATTTTTTCTTACTTAGAGTCAGCATAGAGCCATTACCACCGAGGTCACCATTTCTGACGGCCGTCAGAATGTGTGACCCACAAAAAAAATGTTTTAAGAATGTGTGTTCCCACCGTACCTGCTTCCTAAAGGTATTAACATTTCGAAAGATCGTTTGGGGTAGTTATTTAATCGATTCACACTAATCTGGAGCCATTTTATCTTACTTAGAGTCAGCATAGAGCCATTACCACCGAGGTCACCATTTCTGACGGCCGTCAGAATGTGTGACCCACAAAAAAAATGTTTTAAGAATGTGTGTTCCCCTGTAACTGCTTCCCAAAGGTATTACAACTTTCAAAGATGGCTTGGGGTAGTTATTTCATCGATTCACACTAATTTTGAGCCGTTGTTTCTGATTTAGAATCGTCATAAAGCCATTACCACCGAGGTCACCATTTCTGACGGCCGTCAGAATGTGTGACCCAAAATTAAAATAAAAAAATATGTTTTAAGAATGTGTGTTCCCACCGTAACTGCTTCCAAAAGGTATTAAAACTTTCAAATATGGTTTGGGGTAGTTATTTCATCGATTCACACTAATTTTGAGCCCTTGTTTCTGATTTAGAATCGTCATAAAGCCATTACCACACAGGTCAGCATTTCTGACGGCCGTCAGAATGTGTGACCCACAATTTAAAGATGTTTTCAGAATGTGTGTTCCCCTGTAACTGCTTCCCAAAAGTATTAAAACTTTCAAATATGGCTTGGGCTAGTTATTTAATCGATTCACACTAATTTTGAGCCCTTGTTTCTGATTTAGAATCGTCATAAAGCCATTACCACACAGGTCAGCATTTCTGACGGCCGTCAGAATGTGTGACCCACAAAAGAAATGTTTTAAGAATGTGTGTTCCCACCGTACCTGCTTCCTAAAGGTATTACCATTTCGAAAGATCGTTTGGGGTAGTTATTTAATCGATTCACACTAATCTTGAGCTGTTGTTTCTGATTTAAAGTCAGCATAGAGCCATTACCACCGAGGTCACCATTTCTGACGGCCGTCAGAATGTGTGACCCACAAAAAAATAAAAAAATATGTTTTAAGAATGTGTGTTCCCACCGTAACTGCTTCCCAAAGGTATTAAAACTTCTAAATATTCTTTTGTTGTAGTTATTTAATTGATTCACACTAATCTGGAGCAATTTTTTCTTACTTAGAGTCATCATTTCTGACGGCCGTCAGAATGTGGGACCCACAAAAAAAATGTTTTAAGAATGTGTGTTCCCACCGTACCTGCTTCCTAAAGGTATTACAATTTCGAAAGATCGTTTTGGGTAGTTATTTAATCGATTAACACTAATCTTGAGCTGTTGTTTCTGATTTAAAGTCAGCATAGAGCCATTACCACCGAGGTCACCATTTCTGACGGCCGTCAGAATGTGTGACCCACAAAAAAATAAAAAAATATGTTTTAAGAATGTGTGTTCCCACCGTAACTGCTTCCCAAAGGTATTAAAACTTCTAAATATTCTTTTGTTGTAGTTATTTAATTGATTCACACTAATCTGGAGCAATTTTTTCTTACTTAGAGTCATCATTTCTGACGGCCGTCAGAATGTGTGACCCACAAAAAAAATGTTTTAAGAATGTGTGTTCCCACCGTACCTGCTTCCTAAAGGTATTACAATTTCGAAAGATCGTTTGGGGTAGTTATTTAATCGATTCACACTAATCTTGAGCTGTTGTTTCTGATTTAAAGTCGTCATAGAGCCATTACCACACAGGTCCCCATTTCTGACGGCCGTCAGAATGTGTGACCCACAAAAAAAATGTTTTAAGAATGTGTGTTCCCTCTGTAACTGCTTCCCAAAGGTATTAAAACTTCTAAATATTCTTTTGTTGTAGTTATTTAATTGATTCACACTAATCTGGAGCAATTTTTTCTTACTTAGAGTCATCATTTCTGACGGCCGTCAGAATGTGTGACCCACAAAAAAAATGTTTTAAGAATGTGTGTTCCAACCGTACCTGCTTCCTAAAGGTATTACAATTTCGAAAGATCGTTTGGGGTAGTTATTTAATCGATTCACACTAATCTTGAGCTGTTGTTTCTGATTTAAAGTCGTCATAGAGCCATTACCACACAGGTCACCATTTCTGACGGCCGTCAGAATGTGTGACCCACAAAAAAAATGTTTTAAGAATGTGTGTTCCCACCGTAACTGCTTCCCAAAGGTATTAAAACTTTCAAAGATGGCTTGGGGTAGTTATTTATCCGATTCACACTAATTTTGAGCCGTTGTTTCTGATTTAGAGTCGTCATAGAGCCATTACTACACAGGTCACCATTTCTGACGGCCGTCAGAATGTGTGACCCACAAAAAAAAGATGTTTTAAGAATGTGTGTTCCCACCTAACTGCTTCCTACAGGTATTAACATTTCGAAAGATCGTTTGGGGTAGTTATTTAATCGATTCACACTCATCTGGAGCCATTTTTTCTTACTTAGAGTCAGCATAGAGCCATTACCACCGAGGTCACCATTTCTGACGGCCGTCAGAATGTGTGACCCAAAATAAAATAAAAAAAGATGTTTTAAGAATGTGTGTTCCCATCGTAACTGCTTCCCAAAGGTATTAAAACTTCTAAATATTCTTTTGTTGTAGTTATTTAATTGATCCACACTAATCTGGAGCCGTTGTTTCTGATTTAGAATCGTCATAAAGCGATTACCACACAGGTCACCATTTCTGACGGCCGTCAGAATGTGTGACCCACAACAATTTTTTTTTAAGAATGTGTGTTCCCACCGTACCTGCTTCCTAAAGGTATTACAATTTCGAAAGATCGTTTGGGGTAGTTATTTAATCGATTCACACTAATCTTGAGCTGTTGTTTCTGATTTATAGTCGTCATAGAGCCATTACCACACAGGTCACCATTTCTGACGGCCGTCAGAATGTGTGACCCACAAAAAAATTTTTTTTTAAGAAGGTGTGTTCCCACCGTAACTGCTTCCCAAAGGTATTAAAACTTCTAAATATTCTTTTGTTGTAGTTATTTAATTGATTCACACTAATCTGGAGCAATTTTTTCTTACTTAGAGTCATCATTTCTGACGGCCGTCAGAATGTGTGACCCACAAAAAAAATGTTTTAAGAATGTGTGTTCCAACCGTACCTGCTTCCTAAAGGTATTACAATTTCGAAAGATCGTTTGGGGTAGTTATTTAATCGATTCACACTAATCTTGAGCTGTTGTTTCTGATTTAAAGTCGTCATAGAGCCATTACCACACAGGTCACCATTTCTGACGGCCGTCAGAATGTGTGACCCACAAAAAAAATGTTTTAAGAATGTGTGTTCCCACCGTAACTGCTTCCCAAAGGTATTAAAACTTTCAAAGATGGCTTGGGGTAGTTATTTATCCGATTCACACTAATTTTGAGCCGTTGTTTCTGATTTAGAGTCGTCATAGAGCCATTACTACACAGGTCACCATTTCTGACGGCCGTCAGAATGTGTGACCCACAATTTAAAGATGTTTTCAGAATGTGTGTTCCCCTGTAACTGCTTCCCAAAGGTATTAAAACTTTCAAATATGGCTTGGGCTAGTTATTTAATCGATTCACACTAATTTTGAGCCGTTGTTTCTGATTTAAAATCGTCATAAAGCCATTACCACACAGGTCACCATTTCTGACGGCCGTCAGAATGTGTGACCCACAAAAAAAATGTTTTAAGAATGTGTGTTCCCACCGTATTTTCTTCCTAAAGGTATTAACATTTCGAAAGATCGTTTGGGGTAGTTATTTAATCGATTCACACTAATCTGGAGCCCTTTTTTATTATTTAGAGTCAGCATAGAGCCATTACCACCGAGGTCACCATTTCTGACGGCCGTCAGAATGTGTGACCCACAAAAAAAAGATGTTTTAAGAATGTGTGTTCCCACCTAACTGCTTCCTACAGGTATTAACATTTCGAAAGATCGTTTGGGGTAGTTATTTAATCGATTCACACTCATCTGGAGCCATTTTTTCTTACTTAGAGTCAGCATAGAGCCATTACCACCAAAGTCACCATTTCTGACGGCCGTCAGAATGTGTGACCCACAAAAAAAATGTTTTAAGAATGTGTGTTCCCACCGTAACTGCTTCCCAAAGGTAATAAAACTTTCAAAGATGGCTTGGGGTAGTTATTTAACCGATTCACACTAATTTTGAGCCGTTGTTTCTGATTTAGAGTCGTCATAGAGCCATTACTACACAGGTCACCATTTCTGACGGCCGTCAGAATGTGTGACCCACAAAAAAAAGATGTTTTAAGAATGTGTGTTCCCACCTAACTGCTTCCTACAGGTATTAACATTTCGAAAGATCGTTTGGGGTAGTTATTTAATCGATTCACACTCATCTGGAGCCATTTTTTCTTACTTAGAGTCAGCATAGAGCCATTACCACCGAGGTCACCATTTCTGACGGCCGTCAGAATGTGTGACCCAAAATAAAATAAAAAAAGATGTTTTAAGAATGTGTGTTCCCATCGTAACTGCTTCCCAAAGGTATTAAAACTTCTAAATATTCTTTTGTTGTAGTTATTTAATTGATCCACACTAATCTGGAGCCGTTGTTTCTGATTTAGAATCGTCATAAAGCGATTACCACACAGGTCACCATTTCTGACGGCCGTCAGAATGTGTGACCCACAACAATTTTTTTTTAAGAATGTGTGTTCCCACCGTACCTGCTTCCTAAAGGTATTACAATTTCGAAAGATCGTTTGGGGTAGTTATTTAATCGATTCACACTAATCTTGAGCTGTTGTTTCTGATTTATAGTCGTCATAGAGCCATTACCACACAGGTCACCATTTCTGACGGCCGTCAGAATGTGTGACCCACAAAAAAATTTTTTTTTAAGAAGGTGTGTTCCCACCGTAACTGCTTCCCAAAGGTATTAAAACTTCTAAATATTCTTTTGTTGTAGTTATTTAATTGATTCACACTAATCTGGAGCAATTTTTTCTTACTTAGAGTCATCATTTCTGACGGCCGTCAGAATGTGTGACCCACAAAAAAAATGTTTTAAGAATGTGTGTTCCAACCGTACCTGCTTCCTAAAGGTATTACAATTTCGAAAGATCGTTTGGGGTAGTTATTTAATCGATTCACACTAATCTTGAGCTGTTGTTTCTGATTTAAAGTCGTCATAGAGCCATTACCACACAGGTCACCATTTCTGACGGCCGTCAGAATGTGTGACCCACAAAAAAAATGTTTTAAGAATGTGTGTTCCCACCGTAACTGCTTCCCAAAGGTATTAAAACTTTCAAAGATGGCTTGGGGTAGTTATTTATCCGATTCACACTAATTTTGAGCCGTTGTTTCTGATTTAGAGTCGTCATAGAGCCATTACTACACAGGTCACCATTTCTGACGGCCGTCAGAATGTGTGACCCACAATTTAAAGATGTTTTCAGAATGTGTGTTCCCCTGTAACTGCTTCCCAAAGGTATTAAAACTTTCAAATATGGCTTGGGCTAGTTATTTAATCGATTCACACTAATTTTGAGCCGTTGTTTCTGATTTAAAATCGTCATAAAGCCATTACCACACAGGTCACCATTTCTGACGGCCGTCAGAATGTGTGACCCACAAAAAAAATGTTTTAAGAATGTGTGTTCCCACCGTATTTTCTTCCTAAAGGTATTAACATTTCGAAAGATCGTTTGGGGTAGTTATTTAATCGATTCACACTAATCTGGAGCCCTTTTTTATTATTTAGAGTCAGCATAGAGCCATTACCACCGAGGTCACCATTTCTGACGGCCGTCAGAATGTGTGACCCACAAAAAAAAGATGTTTTAAGAATGTGTGTTCCCACCTAACTGCTTCCTACAGGTATTAACATTTCGAAAGATCGTTTGGGGTAGTTATTTAATCGATTCACACTCATCTGGAGCCATTTTTTCTTACTTAGAGTCAGCATAGAGCCATTACCACCGAGGTCACCATTTCTGACGGCCGTCAGAATGTGTGACCCAAAATAAAATAAAAAAAGATGTTTTAAGAATGTGTGTTCCCATCGTAACTGCTTCCCAAAGGTATTAAAACTTCTAAATATTCTTTTGTTGTAGTTATTTAATTGATCCACACTAATCTGGAGCCGTTGTTTCTGATTTAGAATCGTCATAAAGCGATTACCACACAGGTCACCATTTCTGACGGCCGTCAGAATGTGTGACCCACAACAATTTTTTTTTAAGAATGTGTGTTCCCACCGTACCTGCTTCCTAAAGGTATTACAATTTCGAAAGATCGTTTGGGGTAGTTATTTAATCGATTCACACTAATCTTGAGCTGTTGTTTCTGATTTATAGTCGTCATAGAGCCATTACCACACAGGTCACCATTTCTGACGGCCGTCAGAATGTGTGACCCACAAAAAAAATTTTTTTTAAGAAGGTGTGTTCCCACCGTAACTGCTTCCCAAAGGTATTAAAACTTCGAAATATTTTGTTGTTGTAGTTATTTAATCGATTCACACTAATCTGGAGCCATTTTTTCTTACTTAGAGTCAGCATAGAGACATTACGACCGAGGTCACCATTTCTGACGGCCGTCAGAATGTGTGACCCAAAATTAAGATAAAAAAATATGTTTTAAGAATGTGTGTTCCCACCGTAACTGCTTCCCAAAGGTATTAAAACTTTCAAAGATGGCTTGGGGTAGTTATTTAACCGATTCACACTAATTTTGAGCCGTTGTTTCTGATTTAGAATCGTCATAAAGCCATTACCACACAGGTCACCATTTCTGACGGCCGTCAGAATGTGTGACCCACAAAAAAAAAGAATTTTAAGAATGTGTGTTCCCACCGTAACTGCTTCCCAAAGGTATTAAAACTTCGAAATATTTTGTTGTTGTAGTTATTTAATCGATTCACACTAATCTGGAGCCATTTTTTCTTACTTAGAGTCAGCATAGAGACATTACGACCGAGGTCACCATTTCTGACGGCCGTCAGAATGTGTGACCCAAAATTAAGATAAAAAAATATGTTTTAAGAAGGTGTGTTCCCACCGTAACTGCTTCCCAAAGGTATTAAAACTTCTAAATATTCTTTTGTTGTAGTTATTTAATTGATTCACACTAATCTGGAGCAATTTTTTCTTACTTAGAGTCATCATTTCTGACGGCCGTCAGAATGTGTGACCCACAAAAAAAATGTTTTAAGAATGTGTGTTCCAACCGTACCTGCTTCCTAAAGGTATTACAATTTCGAAAGATCGTTTGGGGTAGTTATTTAATCGATTCACACTAATCTTGAGCTGTTGTTTCTGATTTAAAGTCGTCATAGAGCCATTACCACACAGGTCACCATTTCTGACGGCCGTCAGAATGTGTGACCCACAAAAAAAATGTTTTAAGAATGTGTGTTCCCACCGTAACTGCTTCCCAAAGGTATTAAAACTTTCAAAGATGGCTTGGGGTAGTTATTTATCCGATTCACACTAATTTTGAGCCGTTGTTTCTGATTTAGAGTCGTCATAGAGCCATTACTACACAGGTCACCATTTCTGACGGCCGTCAGAATGTGTGACCCACAATTTAAAGATGTTTTCAGAATGTGTGTTCCCCTGTAACTGCTTCCCAAAGGTATTAAAACTTTCAAATATGGCTTGGGCTAGTTATTTAATCGATTCACACTAATTTTGAGCCGTTGTTTCTGATTTAAAATCGTCATAAAGCCATTACCACACAGGTCACCATTTCTGACGGCCGTCAGAATGTGTGACCCACAAAAAAAATGTTTTAAGAATGTGTGTTCCCACCGTATTTTCTTCCTAAAGGTATTAACATTTCGAAAGATCGTTTGGGGTAGTTATTTAATCGATTCACACTAATCTGGAGCCCTTTTTTATTATTTAGAGTCAGCATAGAGCCATTACCACCGAGGTCACCATTTCTGACGGCCGTCAGAATGTGTGACCCACAAAAAAAAGATGTTTTAAGAATGTGTGTTCCCACCTAACTGCTTCCTACAGGTATTAACATTTCGAAAGATCGTTTGGGGTAGTTATTTAATCGATTCACACTCATCTGGAGCCATTTTTTCTTACTTAGAGTCAGCATAGAGCCATTACCACCGAGGTCACCATTTCTGACGGCCGTCAGAATGTGTGACCCAAAATAAAATAAAAAAAGATGTTTTAAGAATGTGTGTTCCCATCGTAACTGCTTCCCAAAGGTATTAAAACTTCTAAATATTCTTTTGTTGTAGTTATTTAATTGATCCACACTAATCTGGAGCCGTTGTTTCTGATTTAGAATCGTCATAAAGCGATTACCACACAGGTCACCATTTCTGACGGCCGTCAGAATGTGTGACCCACAACAATTTTTTTTTAAGAATGTGTGTTCCCACCGTACCTGCTTCCTAAAGGTATTACAATTTCGAAAGATCGTTTGGGGTAGTTATTTAATCGATTCACACTAATCTTGAGCTGTTGTTTCTGATTTATAGTCGTCATAGAGCCATTACCACACAGGTCACCATTTCTGACGGCCGTCAGAATGTGTGACCCACAAAAAAAAATTTTTTTAAGAAGGTGTGTTCCCACCGTAACTGCTTCCCAAAGGTATTAAAACTTCGAAATATTTTGTTGTTGTAGTTATTTAATCGATTCACACTAATCTGGAGCCATTTTTTCTTACTTAGAGTCAGCATAGAGACATTACGACCGAGGTCACCATTTCTGACGGCCGTCAGAATGTGTGACCCAAAATTAAGATAAAAAAATATGTTTTAAGAATGTGTGTTCCCACCGTAACTGCTTCCCAAAGGTATTAAAACTTTCAAAGATGGCTTGGGGTAGTTATTTAACCGATTCACACTAATTTTGAGCCGTTGTTTCTGATTTAGAATCGTCATAAAGCCATTACCACACAGGTCACCATTTCTGACGGCCGTCAGAATGTGTGACCCACAAAAAAAAAGAATTTTAAGAATGTGTGTTCCCACCGTAACTGCTTCCCAAAGGTATTAAAACTTCGAAATATTTTGTTGTTGTAGTTATTTAATCGATTCACACTAATCTGGAGCCATTTTTTCTTACTTAGAGTCAGCATAGAGACATTACGACCGAGGTCACCATTTCTGACGGCCGTCAGAATGTGTGACCCAAAATTAAGATAAAAAAATATGTTTTAAGAATGTGTGTTCCCACCGTAACTGCTTCCCAAAGGTATTAAAACTTTCAAAGATGGCTTGGGGTAGTTATTTAACCGATTCACACTAATTTTGAGCCGTTGTTTCTGATTTAGAATCGTCATAAAGCCATTACCACACAGGTCACCATTTCTGACGGCCGTCAGAATGTGTGACCCACAAAAAAAAAGAATTTTAAGAATGTGTGTTCCCACCGTAACTGCTTCCCAAAGGTATTAAAACTTCGAAATATTTTTTTGTTGTAGTTATTTAATCGATTCACACTAATCTGGAGCCATTTTTTCTTACTTAGAGTCAGCATAGAGCCATTACCACCGAGGTCACCATTTCTGACGGCCGTCAGAATGTGTGACCCAAAATTAAGATAAAAAAATATGTTTTAAGAATGTGTGTTCCCACCGTAACTGCTTCCCAAAGGTATTAAAACTTTCAAAGATGGCTTGGGGTAGTTATTTAACCGATTCACACTAATTTTGAGCCGTTGTTTCTGATTTAGAATCGTCATAAAGCCATTACCACACAGGTCACCATTTCTGACGGCCGTCAGAATGTGTGACCCACAAAAAATTTTTTTTAAGAATGTGTGTTCCCACCGTACCTGCTTCCTACAGGTATTACAATTTCGAAATATTCTTTTGTTGTCGTTATTTAATTGATTCACACTAATCTGGAGCAATTTTTTCTTACTTAGAGTCATAATTTCTGACGGCCGTCAAAATGTGTGACCCACAAAAAAAAAGAATTTTAAGAATGTGTGTTCCCACCGTAACTGCTTCCCAAAGGTATTAAAACGTTCAAAGATGGCTTGGGGTAGTTGTTTAATCGATTCACACTAATCTTGAGCCGTTGTTTCTGATTTAGAATCGTCATAAAGCCATTACCACACAGGTCACCATTTCTGACGGCCGTCAGAATGTGTGACCCACAAAAAAAATGTTTTAAGAATGTGTGTTCCCACCGTACCTGCTTCCTAAAGGTATTACAATTTCGAAAGATTGTTTCGGGTAGTTATTTAATCGATTCACACTAATCTTGAGCTGTTGTTTCTGATTTAAAGTCGTCATAGAGCCATTACCACACAGGTCACCATTTCTGACGGCCGTCAGAATGTGTGACCCACAAAAAAAATGTTTTAAGAATGTGTGTTCCCACCGTAACTGCTTCCTAAAGGTATTACAATTTCGAAAGATCGTTTGGGGTAGTTATTTAATCAATTCACACTAATCTGGAGCCATTTTTTCTTACTTAGAGTCATCATTTCTGACGGCCGTCAGAATGTGTGACCCACAAAAAAAAAGTTTTAAGAATGTGTGTTCCCGTGCCGGATGCAGCCTGCTTTGACTGGGGGGGCAGTGAACATATCTGGCGGGGCATTATGATTATGGAAGTGGGTCGTATAATTCTTTATATAACCATTATTTTCTTATTTTTGAGTCTACTTAACGATCCGAGTGTTAATCAGGCACGGAGCCAGACGTTATACATATTCGGGGCTTAACCCAACCCGATGACATATCCTCGGTTCGATCTGATTCTGGACAGGATCCTTCACAGTGCGAGCGCGCGCAAAAATTTTGGGCATTCATTTGAGCGCAAAATAGTTTTTTGAGCTCTATGTAAAATAAACCGCTGCTGTTTTCCAATTGGTAAAAACTTTGTCTATGAAGGTGATGTCTTTATCATTTCTGGCTCCAAATTGTCGACAGGGGAAGCAGAAACAGGCATGTAGCTTGACTGAGTATTCTAACCAAGTTTGAGAGCGATGCCTAGGACCTTGGATGAAAATGCGCATGGGGTACGTTTGCAGAACAGGCCGCATTGGATTCAAACCATGCTTACCTTCACCCAGCAGCGGTAACGTTGGTACCGAAAGACAGGGAAGTGATTCCACTCGGACCAGCACGCTCTGCCTGCTCTGGAGTATCAGTTTAATATCCCTTGTCGCTGGGGCAGTTGTAGATGGTTGTAGATCAGAAATCGATGCATGATAAAAGGTTTTTCTTTGTAGGTACAAACATGCACGCAAGAATCGATGGCTAACGAAGCTAAAAGAAGCGACCACTGTTAACGTCTTTTATCCGTGTATCTCAAATAAAGATTACACCTGAAACAGAAGTATGAAATTCCAGGGTCTAACATTAAACACCAATGCTACACTTTACCATTGTCAAAAGCCCTCCACAAAAGACCGATAAACAATAACTTCAAGAACAAGTGAGTGGCAAGAGATTCGAGGTTGATTGAACTTTTATCGGTAAACGTGGATGCGGAGCTCTAACATACGTTGCCCATTATAAACCAGAAAATCACTGGTAAAAAAAAAAAGCCTATTACTGAAAGCACTAACAGACTTTTTCATAGCTTCAACATGTAACCATTTTGGCTGAAGTCAGAAGGAGCTTGGGGGGGCGCGACAGAAATCTGGGGGGGCGCGGCAGAAATCTGTGGGGGGCGCGGCAGAAATCTGTGGGCGGCGCAGGGCCACCCCCCTGGATCCGGCCCCGGGCTCAACGTATCATGATGGTGCACACGTCTGTGTTGCACTGCTTTCGGTAAACTGACAAAATGAAACGAACTTGACCTGATGTATATGAGTGGGTGTCTTTGTTCATGCGCTTTTCATCAGGACGTGTTTTCATCAAGACGTGTTTCAGTCACGGACACTGTGCTGCCTTCCTGCCGTCTGCCAGGAACGTAACGAAGCTCGTCGAAAAGTCCAGGGAGGGGAGAGCTTTCAGACTCACCGCCTCGCCTCGCCTCGACACACACACACAAACACACACCGCACACACACACACACACACACCTCCTCTGATCTCCAAGGAACCCCATATCCCAGTCCAATGGACCCCAGCGGCTCCGGGGCGCAAAGACGATCTTCAATATTAATAGAATATTACAAGAAGATAAAGGATGAACCACAGAAGACTTGTGTTCCGACACAAATAAAGAGTACAGAGGTTAATACTGCGATCCAAGGGTAGATCTGGTTCATTGTTGGAAGATTGAAAGGGTCTGTCATGGGGCTGGATATCTCTCCTTCTCTTTCTCCCCACCGCTGTGCATTGCTGTCTGATTAATCTTAATGAATTATGCAAATAGCCTTTATCTCAAATCATTTAAGATTGTTTCCTTATTGTTTTATTAATGCACTTTTCAATTACTGTGCAAAATCACGCAGGCCTTTCGTACGCCACACTGCTTAGTATTCACATCCAGATCTTTATTAAATCCTTCGCGTTCTCAGAAGGCTTGCACGCAGGAATGAGAAATTAGTCATTACAGTAATTTAATGATTTCTTACCAAACAAGAGGCAACCTGTATCGCTAACCGTAGAGAACCCTTCAACCCCGCCTCCTCCCCCCTCCTCCCCCTCTGGCTCTCCCCAGCGTCTGATCCCAGGAAGCATGTCTCTAAATTTGTACTTAATTAATTATGTTCATTATCGCGAGCAGTCACTGGTGAATATACTGTTTCAATTACTGCTGAGAATTGGCTTACAAAATATAAAATTCCCTTTAAACCAAAGGCTTGTTTCAAGTCTCTTTAGAAACCACTTGGGCCGGAGTTGCAGGCTACTTTTCTGGTTCAGACAACGCACCATCATGAAGATTGGGCTTTTAAGTTTAATTAGGACATAATTTGTTATTTTTTGGGATAATCTCTTGTCATGGTGCTGGCTGGAACTCTGCTGTTTCCTGTCTCCCGTTAGTATCCTTTCTCTATCCTGGTCCTCGGGACCCCCTACCCCGGCATATTTTAGATGTTTCCCTGACCCCACTCCAGTCGGAGGTATAGGCTATTGTTGCGCCCTCGGTGCAAGATTATTAGCCTGGCTCTGCCCTCCTGCGTACTTCCGCTCAATTTGGATTTTGCTTCTGTACTAGGTCTGGGAACTAGGCTCTGAAGTCGGTTTCTAGAAACACATTTTTCGTAGGTCCAATCAGCGAACAGAGGGAGTGGCTGAGAACAATGACGTTAATGTCGTGCACTAGTTTGAGTAGTTCAGTAATGGCGGCGGAGAAAGATGCGAGCGAAACTATTCTGCGGGTGTGGCAGCAACGCTGCCGAATATCCATAGGTTAAAGCCAGAGCAAGAACATTCCGAGTTTTGTAGGTGGCCATGATGTTGTGGCCCTCCTCCCCACGGGGTTCGGGAAAAGTTTGATTTTCCAGCTACGGCAGCTAGCTCCGTTACAGTAGTGGTGAAGGAGTTGGCTAAGGCGAACGCTGGGGAATGGTTATGGCAAATCAGAGTAGCTCTGGGCGGATCCAATAGTTTTAAACTTCAACAGAGGACCCGCCTTCAAGGAAGTTAACGTTTGTCAATGGAGAGATCCCAGACCCTCAGTACAAATGAAATGTGCGAGGGTCTGGTTAGGACCAGGCTACAAGATTATTGCCTGAAGGGAGAAATACACCAGGGTTTGTTTAAGGTATGAATAAGTACACCAGTTATACCACTAGTGGCAGCAGAGCGCTATATCAAAGCTAGCTCCTGCTAGCGAATGTGTTTCTGTATGTTTTACAGGTGAGCTGGTGTCAGTTGTCATGAGAAGTGTGTACTATGGTAAAATAACATGTGTGGTAGAATGTGAACTGGATGCGACAGTTGATTTAAATAGCGATTATCTGTATGTTAGCTAGCTAACTAGCATGTGTTCGAGTGTGGTTAGCCTAGGTTCTATTTCCCTCGGTGTTCGGTCACGTGACCACAGATTTATTGTTTTACAGTGCGACATCCTTGGAAATGTATCAGAGGATGTAGACTAGTCAGTTCTCAGCAGGAGGAAAAAACGTTCATTTGCGCTGTTGTCTAACGAATATGTTTCTGTATGTTTTACAGTGAATAAATATGTGTGGATCAAGACACATTTAACTCACTATACTCGGCCGACTTTCGCCCGCACCTGGGACCGAACCGCCACCTCCGACCTCCTATGCGGGACCACTTCCAGCTAAGCCATCGAAAAGCTATAGTGGTTTAATGGCGCGAAGACCTGAGGGGTGAGTTTAACCGATATACACTGACTACACCTATTCCAACACACCTGGTTCAAATGCATCAGGCTTCTACTGGTCTCGAAGCTTAAATTAGTACGGATCATCTACAATCAGTGCAAATAGAAAAACATCACAAGATCAAGGATTCCGAAGTGCGTAGTTCTAGCTAACAGTATTTCCATGGTCAGGGCCAAGGAACGGTTTTTATTTCACCAGACATAGTGCAAAACATTTAAATTGAGCCTGCACTATACCCTCATCATAGTGCGTCAAAAAAAGCCGCCATGACAGATCAGTCACACGTCAGCCGACTCTATTTACATTTTGTAAAAATAAACTTCGTCCTTATCGTCCCCTGAGTGAAAATGGAATTTGCAGGCCAAACCATAAACACACTTCCACCAGATGTGAGCTGCCGTTCTGGACCCAGCGTCCAGCTGCTACCGGGAGAAGATGATGCTGCATGTTGATAAAAGTAATAATAGCTACAGTGGTTATCTGTGTTGAAATGGAGGGGTGTGTCATTCGCCCCAGTGGCCCCACCCCAGTGGCCCCACCACGGCAACACAAACTGTATGGCAGCCAGGGTTGGTTAATCCAGGCAGAAGCTTGGCAGGGCCACGGATGTCTCTCTCTCTCCCTCTCTGCCCCCCTCTCTCCGTGTCCATCCTACCCTACCCCGCCCCCCTGCTCCAGACGGCTTGTGCTGAATCCCACAGACGGTTTATTCTCTGTAAGCTTTTAATGACATGCACTGACAACGCTTGTGGGATTTCTCAACAGCAGCACATACAGCAAATCGCTCGAACAGAATACATTTTTTCTATTTTTTTCTTTGAAAAATAAAATAGGCTAAATAAAACATCTTTGTGGATGAGGCTTTCGTTTACCAGCTGGAATGGAAGCCGGGGTTGGTGATGCGTATTCACTAAATGGTCAAAAAAAGGCTTAGAGTTATTACAGTTAAATACGATATGCATCAGCGTTGGCTGTATAAAGCACATCTGAAGTCTCATCTGTATTAAAAAGTAATTTGTAACAGATGAGGGGGGTAATTATTGAGTTTATAGAACATCCCGGTCTCTGTGTTCATGCCTTTATGTGCCATTCAGAGTTGAGCGTTTTCACACAGAACCAAGATTCATTCTGGGCGCTATTACCCTTCAAAAATACGCGGATTATCAAGAGTCGCTAACTGGGAATTAGTTCCGCTAAAACCCAGGATAATAACTTTCACTAACAGCATTACTACACTTAAAAAAAGGACTATGAAGGCCTATACTTAGATTTTGTATACTTCTATACTAGGCCGATTGCACTTCTAGTTCACTATAATATTCGGATTCAAACTAATCCGAGACTGACAGCGATACTATGGATTCCGCTCGTGACTCGTCAGTGGGCTAACTTGTGCACGTGTCTCTCCATGTCGCTGTTAAAGATGTCAAAGAAAACCGTCACAGAATACCACAACGTCCCCATCCAGAAGTGTCCATCGAGATAGGTTTATTGACATAATACTGACATTTGTAATTAAGGGTGGTTACCAGGTTTAGAAACAGATATCTATAACAGTTAGAGCCCAACTTCATGTCATTTTAACTGGACCGTGGGACTCCAAAGACTCAAAACACCTTTACACATTGTTGTTCGCTGTTCGATATTCACTTGCCGAATCTTCTTTCAATGTATCAAACCTTTAAAAAAGCAGCGGTCCAACTGATGTCACGAAAACCAAACACATCATTGTTTTCCCATTTGAAGAATTAAACAAAGGGATAGTTTCATGAGGCCGAAAGGAATAAAACTTTGAAGATCTAAACAGATCTTTAATAACACAGATATATCAGGGATGTTCAGTCACTGGGCTCTCTGCAGACAAACAAATGGACGAATGAACGAAATGAATACTGGAATATTTTCACATGATGATTTTCACTTGATTCTGTGGGTGTATCTTGCGTAATCCCAATTTTTGTCTTTTCTCATTCAACACCTTGAAGTCCGGGTTCAACAGCCCAGGCGGGAAAACAAACACAGCGTTCTGGAAGGAGACTGTCTCACGAGGTTGGATGGATTCTAAACAGTTGTCCTTCAAGATATGCGCTTACTTGTGTCGCCAGGCCCGCCATTTCCTCCTTGCATCCAATCAATGGAATGTCTCTGTTATTCCTGTTTGTCCTTATTGATCCCTGGTTTCTACCAGTCATCAACACTCAACCAATCACATGCAGCAGTCCCAAGGTTTCTGTGCAGGAACAGGAAGCGTGACGTCCAGTACCAAGGATCCACAGAGGAGTAGAGGACTATCGCGTGACCTGGAATAGAGAAACGAGATGTTACTTTTCACGTTTAGCTAGTTTAGCAGATGCTTTGATCCACAGCGACAGGACTCTGTCGCTCTGTTTTGGCACCACTTATGGATAGTTTCAGATGGGAATAAGGGTTATTATGACAGAGAACATGTGGTGAAAGACTCACGGGCCAGTGTGCTCTGATTGGACGACCCGTTCAAAAGAAGATGGACAAATGGCGATACTAGTTAATGCCAGTACTAATACTGAAAGTTAAAGAGTTCGAATAAAGCCTATATCAATCTACAACTACCCATGTCGTTTCAGATTCCCAGTAACTGCAGTTAACGTAGTTAGCATAGTAATGTAGCTCCAAGCTGCTTCCCAGTATTGCAGCTCATCTGAACAGCTGTGGGTCGGCAGCTGCTGCCAGCGCCACTGTCACCCAGTCAGACCTGCGTTTAAAACCAGGGAGATCATCCAGAGAACAGGCTTCTCTGAGCTTCCCAGGCCCAGACCAGGCCTCAGCTAGACGCAGGACACCAGCCTTGTGGTGCTCAGTTAAACGTGTCTCTCTGGACTGGGATGAGATCTGTCTGCATCTTCACACAGCCTCCCAGGGTCTGCATCTCCACACAGCCTCCCAGGGTCACACAGCCTCCCTGGGTCTGCATCTCCACACAGCCTCCCTGGGTCACACAGCCTCCCTGGGTCTGCATCTCCACACAGCCTCCCTGGGTCACACAGCCTCCCTGGGTCTGCATCTCCACACAGCCTCCCTGGGTCTGCATCTCCACACAGCCTCCCAGGGTCACACAGCCTCCCAGGGTCTGCATCTCCACACAGCCTCCCAGGGTCACACAGCCTCCCAGGGTCTGCATCTCCACACAGCCTCCCAGGGTCACACAGCCTCCCTGGGTCTGCATCTCCACACAGCCTCCCAGGGTCACACAGCCTCCCTGGGTCTGCATCTCCACACAGCCTCCCTGGGTCACACAGCCTCCCTGGGTCTGCATCTCCACACAGCCTCCCTGGGTCACACAGCCTCCCTGGGTCTGCATCTCCACACAGCCTCCCTGGGTCTGCATCTCCACACAGCCTCCCAGG
Organism: Hypomesus nipponensis; assembly: GCF_054491055.1. Classification (NCBI taxonomy): domain Eukaryota; kingdom Metazoa; phylum Chordata; class Actinopteri; order Osmeriformes; family Osmeridae; genus Hypomesus; species Hypomesus nipponensis. The sequence continues at coordinate 3,276,959 of NC_140369.1, read as the reverse complement.
GTCACACAGCCTCCCAGGGTCTGCATCTCCACACAGCCTCCCAGGGTCACACAGCCTCCCTGGGTCTGCATCTCCACACAGCCTCCCTGGGTCTGCATCTCCACACAGCCTCCCTGGGTCTGCATCTCCACACAGCCTCCCTGGGTCACACAGCCTCCCTGGGTCTGCATCCTGCATCTCCACATAGTCTCCCAGGGTCCCAGTCCTGGTCTGTGTTTCACGTGTTAATTCATCAGATGCAGACACACAGGGTGTGTGTAGTTGAATGGCAGCAGGTCGTCATGGAGAGCAGAGTTTGGACGGCCTTCGTTCCTGCTCTCTCTCTCTTGCTGCCTCGTCACTGGTCTAAGCCCAGTGTGAACCCACAGCCATCCACTCTACCACCACTGTCTCCATCTACAGTACTCTGTCTCGCCTCTGTCACACACACACACCAAACACACACACACACACACACACAGACGTACAAGAGGATGTGGCTAAGCAGAGATGGGATTTTTTTGTACAGTAGTTTCGTTTATTACATTAAAAACACCAGGCACATTATTCAGGCTGACATTCTGCTGGCATAAGTACTTCCCAGAATATGAATCCAGTGGAAACCAGCAGAGCAACATGCTGTACTTGTATAAATAAGACTGCTGTCCTTTTTTAGGAGTTTTGCCCTTTAAAAGTGGCACACAAGAAACTTTCACAACAAATCATGCTGCTGCTTGAACTGGTAAGAATGAAGTTAACACACACACACCAATATCTGCAGACACGTGGACGCGCACACACACAGGAAGATTCATATTTTCACACACACACACACACACACACAAACGCTCACACCTGAGTTTCTATTTTGAAATATGTGCACCTATTAGTGTAATCTAATTAGCAGTTGGCAGGGGATCAATTGTGTTGTCCCAGCACTCACAGAGAGCTGTGTCAGGTGACGAAGGTGAGAGGGCTTCACTTCCTGATCTCTCTCCCAGACCTGCCGTCAGGGCTATCTCCTCTTCCCATGCTCGGTGTTCAGGGACCCACAGTCTAATCTTCGCGTTGCCGTGGCAGCGCTCTAGAACCCTCGCCATGGAGACCCCGGACAGCGAGGGCGTGAGGTGGAGATTCAGGACTGCGCTATCCCCCCCCCTCCCCCCCCCCCCAAAAAAAAGCATCTTCTGAAATAACAAAATGTAAAGGAGGGGAGGAGAGAAGTAAGAGAGGAAGGCAGAGGAAGGTGGGTCATCATCTCACCAAGTTGTTGTCTGTACACCCTCTCCTCTTCCCTCCCCTTGCCCTTCCCGCCCCTCCCCTCTGGTATCTTGGCATCTTGTTTGTATGTTTGTTTGTTTTTCCTCTTTTGTTTTGTTTCTCTGGGATTCTTTTGAAGTTCCATCCAAGATGCTCACACATCTCAAAGACAGGACCCCACCGCAACCCTCTCCCTCTCTCTCTCATCCTATCTCCTCCTGTCTCTCTCTCTCTGTCTCTATCTGTCTCTCTCCCTCTCTCCCTTCCTGCTGCCAAGTGGAAGTAGGACAGGCTGTCTCAGCACACCTGCAGTATCTGCATCAGTGCTGCTCGTGAGAGATGTAGGTTGTTGAACGAGAGGGCTGCCATGCTTTCTGCTGCTGCTGGAGCTGTGAGCGGAGTTTAGGAGAGAGACAGGATCATGACAGAGGAGGGGGAGAGATGGAGGGACAGAGAGAGAGATGGAGATTGGAGGGAGAGAGATGGAGGGACAGAGAGAGAGATGGAGATTGGAGGGAGAGAGATGGAGGGACAGAGAGAGAGATGGAGATTGGAGGGAGAGAGATGGAGGGACAGAGAGAGAGATGGAGATTGGAGGGAGAGAGATGGAGGGACAGAGAGAGAGATGGAGATTGGAGGGAGAGAGATGGAGGGACAGAGAGAGAGATGGAGATTGGAGGGAGAGAGATGGAGGGACAGAGAGAGAGAGATGGAGGGAAAGAGAGTGAGATAGGAGAGATGGAGATGGAAAGAGAGAGGGAGAGAAGGAAGGAGGGAAAGATAGGAATAGGAGAGAGATGGACGGAGCGGGAAAGAGACATTGAGGGAGAGAATAACAACAAACAACGTTAGTTGTTGTCAGAGTGACAGCGGAGGCCCACCTTGGTGGTCTTGACCTTGCTGCCGGTGCTGCAGCTCCACCCCTTCTGGTCTGGCAGGACCTTGCACTCCTCCCCCTGCATGCAGGGCTGCATCTGGCACCACCAGCGCTGGGCCACGATGGAGGCTGCAGGGCACACACACTCTGATCAGCACGGTTACACTGAAGACACGCCCCTCATCACCCTGTGTAACCTACAGGAGTGGATCTGAACCTGAGACGTATTGATCTGCAGTCTGTTTGACTGTGTGAGTATGTTTCAGTTTGTGTGCGTGTATATATTTGAGTGTGTGTGTGTATATTTCAGGGCGTGAGTGTGTGCTTGCAGTGTGTCCAGAGTGAGTCCAGGGATCGGGTCGGTGTCAAGATGATGAGGTCAGTGTTCAGGGTGGGAGGCAGCTCAACAGCAGAGGTCACGATTCACTCTGAGGGAACCTGCAGGGTGGGTGTATCTCTGTGTGTGTGTGTGTGTACAGTACATGTGTGTCTGTGTGTTACTGAGTACAGTGTTCTCACTGTCAATCCAACCAGATAGCAGCACCGTGTGAAGAGTCAAGCGATCCCTTCTATGTTTTTCCTCCCCGAAACAATGCGATTAACAACCATTTTCCATAAACTTCTGTCATTAAAATGTGGCTCACATAGACCAAAGACCAGAGTGCTCGCAGCTTACCGTCGACACAAGATGGCGCCGCCCTTGTTGTCCCGGCAACCTGTCCTGGAAAACAGGAGCACTTGACGGTCTGAGATCGTTCCTCGATCTTGTTCTTGTTACAGCAGCGATGAGCAGCGATCACCTCACAGGTCCCTGCCTTCACGTGCACTGAGGAGAGGAGAGAGCTGTTAGACTACACCCAACACACATCTGTAGAGACAGGACAGAGCTGTGGTTGTGTTTCATAGACACAAAGACAGCTACGCCATCAAAAAGCAAACAGTTTGAAGGCGCAGACAGGTTGTGTTTATGCAGGTGTAAGTTGAACCAGCTACACCCATAGACTATACTATTATTATTATTATTTTTTTTACCAATCACATCTACTCACGTTATACAGTATATATATTTGTTTTATTCTTTTTTTACTGGATCAAATATGAATACAACGGTAGTTTTGATATGAATCTCCTGTCAGCTAGGATCTTTTAACATGGTCAGCAAGATGAGGCGAGGGAGAGAAAGTTTCAATGAGCTTTTAGATCGGCTCTAATTACACCTGTAAAGATTTTCAATTTGGGTTCTCGAGATGAAAATAGATTGAAAAAGTGCTTCCAACTCCATGCTGCAGCGTAATCCCAAAACCTCATCTACAACATTAAAAAAACATTTTGCTTCCAATCAATAAGGTGCTGTTCACGTACCCACAAAAGGCCAGACAACAATGACCAATTGAGTGGTTTTTGGAACAGAAACTCAATGATGCCTAAACAGGTAGGGTCTCTGCCCTTGGTTTGATTAGTGAGAACAGAGGAGAAAGCCCCCAGGTCAAAGTTAATTTCAGAAGTTGGAATTGCTTTAAATAGCATATTCAGACTTGTTCAGGCGGAGAGGGAGTGGGCGGGGTTAGCTGAGAGAGGCTGATTGGAAGTCCCTGAAGGAGGAGAATCACTCTTATCAGGGATTAAAACGTCAACTGAAGGTGAACTCTAAAACAGAAAAACTGTGGTTTGGGGTAGTAGCTGAGGCTGGAACTGAGGTTATGGATAGAGGCTGGAGACTGGGCTGTTAGGGAAAGAGGTTGGGGCTGGAGCTGGAGGTTGGGGCTGTCAGGGGAAGAGGCTGGAAGTTGGACCTGGAGGTTGGGACTGGAGGTTGGGGCTGAGGTTGGGGTTGGAGCCAGGACCACGCTGGGTCTAATCAGTGGTCCACCCAGGTCTCCAGAACCCTCCAGTCAAGGTCCTCTCACAGCCAGACCCAGCATGCACCACGGGCTGGAGGGGAGGTCAGGGGTCAGGGGCCTGCCTGGGCCTCAGCCTGGTGAGGGGTCTCGTCCAGGAGAGAGAGTGTCGCTTCAAGTATCTGCTCAATAAATACATTATTATAACAGCAGACAATCAGCCAGGATTACATCAAGGTTCTTTCAACCGGAACTGACAAGTGTGCAACATATCTTGTGAATATCTACACTTCAAATGCCAGTCTTTTGAGTCCTTCGATAGATTACATACAATTAAAACCAATGACTGATGTAACACTATAATAATAATAAACATAATAATGCTTATATTAAATCAAGATTCCCATGTACAAAAACACATTCCCTCCGCACAAAAGCATATGTAAGATTTGACCTGTGTATTTAAAACCGCGGTAATTGAATTGCCATCAGGTTTGTGAGAAAGTCTCTATTTGGACAAGCTGTCAGCAGATACAGAGGGAAGACTAAATATTTGTCCAATTAACTAACACATGTCAAGTGCTATTAGCCTCCCAGTAAGACTGCTGTTTCCATTAGCATGTTGCTATTAGCGCGAAGACAGAGAAACAGATGACACATCGTTCCTCTCCAGAATGGAGGCCATCTATAAATAAAACATCAGAGTTTACAGCATCCGTCTCCACAGACAGAGAGACCTACTGGAGGCACACCCTTCACACAAGCTTATTTCTCTTTTAACACAAGCAATTATAATCCCTTTAAGTCGCTGTCACATTTATGAATAGATTGTTGACGAGCTACAAAAATTAATGAATAAATAAAAGAGTAATATTTCCCCTTTGAGTTTATTTATGAAATCAGTTCACGGGAAGATGCTTCAACACTGTCAGTCATGAGTCTTGAGATGGAGAATATTAAACCTTGCGCTTCTCAAAAACAATCTCAAAAAGGTTTGTTTTCCATCATTACGCAAAAACAGTACAATAAGAGAAAGTCAAACTTCAGGAGAAATCTGCCAGTTTAATAAGAAGCACAAAACCACAACCCAAAAATTTAATATTTACAAGAAACTAGGTCATTTCAGCACAAAAAATTGAATATTAATTGCATTTTGTCAACACTGTATCCCAAAAATATAGACAACCATTAATAGCTCTTCTCCATGAAATACCTCACAGGTAACATGGCCTTCTCCAACTGTGTATCATCTGATTGACAGCTGTACTGTCCTATCAAAAAGCATCTTCCAGCTCTTACGCAGCGTCTGCTCTGTAAGGGAACCCTGGAAACCCGAGCATTTCATGGCACCCGGGGGCGGATCATTAAACGCTGGTCCTACTGATCAGCTGCGGACACAAACCTCTTCAGGAAGCCCACAGGGTTCCGTAGCAGGAATAGTCATATTGTATTTGTAAAGCCCTCTTTAATAAGCTGTTTCACACAGGGCTTCACACGTGCTCGAGGGAAAGGGGGCGGGGGGTCAAATGACTCATCCAATCAGGCATTGTGGGAGCCCGGTCCAGACCGCTACAGGTGACAGGGCTGTGAGGAGGGATCAGCCCATCTGGGTGTGAGCAGAGATCAGCTCGACGTGACAACCTCCAGTCATCCTGCTCAGCAACACCATGCACAGGAGACACTGGAGAGGAGAGGGGGAGAGGGGAGAGGGAGAAGAGAGAAGAGAGAGAACAAGGAGGAGGGGAGAGGGAGACGAGAGAAGAGAGAGAACAAGGAGGAGGGGAGAGGGGAGAGGGAGACGAGAGAAGAGAGACAACAAGGAGGAGGGGAGAGGGGAGAGGGAGACGAGAGAAGAGACACAACAAGGAGGAGGGGAGAGGGGAGAGGAAGACGAGAGAAGAAAGACAACAAGGAGGAGGGGAGAGGGAGGGGAGAGAGAACAAGAAAAAAGAAAAGAGGAGCTCGAGGAGGAAGAGAATAGAATGAAGAAAGAGAGGGAAGAGAAAGAAGAAAAGACAGAGGACAGAAAAGGGAGAGAAGAGACAGAATAGAGAAGAAAGAGAGAAGAAGAGAAGAGAAGGAGGGAGAGGGGAAGGCTGGCAGGGCTGTCTCTGAGATCGTTCGGTTGTATTAATGTCAAATCAAAATGTTATTTCCTGACAGACCTGTTAACATGGGCAGTTTCTCCTCCAACCCTCCCCCCCCGCCAACCCCGGCCAGGAAACAAGCTTCTCTGTCCACCCAGGTACGACCCTGAGGTCCGGCTTCATCACAAATTAAGAGGGAAGAAAACAAAATGTCCTCACTTTCTCCTCTGACCTTCCTCTAATGCAGGACCTGCTCCATTGCTCTCAAATGGTTACCGGGGAGATCAGAGTGGAGCTGCCGGAGACACGATCAGTGCGCTCCTCGACCACAGCAGGAACAAGAGAAACACACTTCTAATCAAATCAAACTTTATTTGTACAGCCCTTTTCACAAGCAATGCCACAGAGGGCTTCACAAATCAGCCCCGGTCACCAACCTCAACCCTAAGACAAAAAAATTGATGAAACCTTGGGAGGAGCGATTCAGTGAGGGATCTGTCTGTCTGTCTGGCTGTTAATCTATCAGACCAGGTTCAACAAGTCAGGTGGCTGAGCGGTGAGGCAGTCGGGCTAGTAATCAGAAGGTTGCCGGATCGATTCCCCGCTGTGCAAAATGACATTGTGTTCTTGGGCAAGACACTTCACCCTACTTGCCTACTTGCCTAACATAACTTTAGTGAGTCATATCATCAGCACAGGGGAAAGTGTGAACTAGTTCTAGCCAGGTGAAATCATTCTGATTGGATTTTAAGAGCAGATTGACTGCAGTAAAAGAGGGGATTATTTGCATATATTGAAAATGTTTGCCCCAAAAAAGCTTTAAAAAATATGAATTGTTCCTTATTGTATTCCAGTATTCTATAGAAACATGTGAAAACTATTTCATCAAATACTGAACCAGCAAACTTTGCAAAACACAACATTTGTCATTGCTAAAACCTATGGCCACGACTGTAACTCGAACGGGTGCTGTTATTCCGGCCGTATAAGGAAACACATTCAGTGTGGTTAGGGGATGATAGTTTCAGAGTAAATTGTCCACTAGGTTTGGGATTGAGGTTGAGGAGAACAGTATGTTTAATTGGATTACTGTTTCAGAAAAGACTGAGTCATTTCTTCTGTGAAGTAGACCAGCTGGGCTGACAACTACCCTTGGCTCAGGATACACACACACTAACTGACACACACAGGATACACACACACACTAACTGACAAACACAGAAGATACGACACACTTTCATCTCACACAAGCTGCTGTTTACCAGCTCAACACAGCCCAACACAGACAGCTTTCAGGAGACTGGCATGACATGTTATCACCTAAAAAAACGTTTTATTTGGAGAGATATGAGGTTGTTTGATTTCTTCTGAACTCAAACCAGACAAACACTTGAGTAGAAAGTTATTTTTTCTGATTATCAGTTCAGGTTCTGGGTTAATAACTATGATACAACCAGCTGTTAACAAACACCTCAACAAGAAAACATTTCAATAGACCCGTTCAGACACAGTGGTGCCAGCAAAGACTAGCTGAGGCATGAAAGTCATAGGACAATGTTTATAGTGAATAGGGAAAAACATTTAGCCAACAGATGTTAATGTCAGTTTAGATGTCAACAGATGTCTTTATTCAATCAGGCAGATATTACAGCCGTGGCCAAAAGTATTGGGAGCGACATACATTTTGTGTTTGCAAAGCTTGCTGGGCCTTGGCATAAAATGACTGCTAACATAACTTCAGTGAGTCATATCATCAGAACAGGGGAAAGTGTGAACTAGTTCTAGCCAGGTGAAATCACTCTGTCATTCTGACTGGATTTTAAGAGCAGATTGACTGCTGTAAAAGAGGGGACTATTTGCACATATTGAAATTTTTGGCCCCCAAAAAGCTTTAAAAAATATGAAATGTGCCTTATTCTATTCCAGTATTCTATAAAAACATGTGAAAACATTTTCCTCAAATACTGAACCAGCAAACATTTGTCATTGCCAAAACGTATGGCCACGACTGTACATTACAGACCCCTCACTGTAATCAGAACATAATATAGGTTACAGCAGGAACACATACATGTGAATGAATAAAAGATGGAATAGGCCGTTCACCACACTAAAAAAGGCCCTCCCTTGACCAGCATGGCCCCTCCCCTTTGACTCAAGAGGCTCCTCCCCATTATGGCCCCCATCCCGGCCGTGCCAAATGACGTTGTGTCCTTGGGCAAGGCACTTCACCCTACTTGCCTCGGGGGAATGTCCCTGTACTTACTGTAAGTCCCTCTGGATAAGAGCGTCTGCTAAATGACTAAATGAAAATGATGGAAAAAGCCCCTCCCCTTGTCTCAATAGGCCCCTCCCCCAGCCTGAGAAGGCCCCTCCCCTGAATGGAGGGCCCCAGAGGGTGGGAAGAAACAGATGAAGCATCCCGATGCAGGATTAATGGACCAGTCGCGCCGGGCTTAAGTCCTTGTCAGGCCTATCCATCTGGCTGGCCCCACGCATGATCAATCCCCTGCCAGCACACAGGCCAACAGGCCAGCCCGTTTATTAAACACAGGGCCAGCCTGTTATTAAACACAGGGCCAACCACAATGAAGAGACAACACTTAACAAATGAACTGTCTCCACGGTCTGCTGACCACCTGACAGCTCCAGAGGAAGCAGGAAGCAGTGTGCTATTTAAACTGTGGCTGAGAGAGAAGGATGAAGCCACTGGAAGTCCTCCCAGTTGGCTGCTTTTCCTTCGACCAAATGAAGTGATGTGAACTTGATTCTATTCTCCATCTTGCTATTCCGTCAGACCCGCTGTGGTTTGAGGGGTGACTGTGCTGTTAAGCAGGATCCCTGGGGGTAGGCTGGGCTAGGCTAGGCTAAGTCAGGCTGTGCTGGGCTCGGCTAGGCTAGATGAGGCTAGGCTAGGTCTGACTAGGCTAGGTCTGGCTAGGCTAGATGAGGCTAGGCTAGGTCTGGCTAGGCTGGATGAGGCTAGGCTAGGTCTGGCTAGGCTAGATAGGTGTAGAGATGGAGTGGTAGACAAAGAGAGAGAAAGAGATAGATGTAGAGATGGGGAGAGAGAGAGATAGGTATAGAGATGGAGAGGGGGGATTGGTAGACTGCATTTTAAAACCATATCGTTCACTTCCCTCATCCAGCCAGGGCAAACACAGGAGAGTGTGCTGGACCAAGCTAATACAGGAGGATAGTGTGGGCATGTGAGCATATGTGTATGTGTGTGCATGCGCTTGTGTGCGTGTGTGTGTGCAAGCGCTCGTGTGTGTGTGCTCTTGTGTGTGTGTGCATGCGCTCGTGTGTGTATTTATGTGCATGCGCTTGTGTGTATGCATATGCATGCGCTTGTGTGAGTGTGTGTGTGTGTGTGTGAGGAAGAGACTCTCGTAAAAGTCTATCAGGATTTATATGATCTGACTGCGCCTTTACAGGAACGAGCTTTCAAACGACAGTTATTAAAGCAAATGTGTTTAATTCACGACCGGGGCCCGTCAATCTGTCACAGTAATAACAGCAGGGAATTAGCCCTGCGAGACTATGTCCCAATCTCCAGACATATTCCCTGCCACATTGTAATAGTGCTGTGCCAGAGTGCTGTTTGAGCTAGACCAGGTAAGATCAGTGAACATGCTCCTCTGTCGTTGGGAAAGAGGCTTCTTCTCCTGAACACGAAGAAACTCACCGTCTGGCAAACCGAAAGGTTATTTGCTACTTCAGTTTATGTCAAATAAATATCCCTGTATGGAGAACAAAAAAAATCCTGTCAAACTGTGTGATTAATCCAGAACTAACAGTCTTTGTGGTGCATTGCTTCACAGGAACATACATCAGTGTTCTGTGGAGACAGACAGGTGAGCAGCGCCGACTCACTGTGCTCCATAGTCATGGAGAAAGCACCCTGCGATGGGATTAAGCCTTCCACACTCACCAAACCCAATCAAACTTTATTTGTACAGCCCTTTTCACAAGCAATGTCACAGAGGGCTTCACATACGCCCATAGATCAGCACTTATAACTAAGCTTAACCCTCAGAGAAGATAAGGACGAGCACCCAGGAAAACTCGAGAGAAAAAACTGACGAATTCTGAGGAGGAGCAGTTCAGTGAGAACAACATTATTATGTTGGGCTGTAACAACAGTGTTCTTTTAGGGCTGTAACAACACTACAGCAGGACTGTAACAATACAATGTATAGCAGGGCTGTAACAATACAGTCTAAAGCAGGGCTGTAACCTGTAACAATACAATGTACAGCAGGGCTGTAACAACACTACAGCAGGGCTGTAACAATACAGTGTACAGCAGGGCTGTAACAAAACTACAGCAGGGCACCACTCTGTTGTACATAACAGCCGCCATCAACGTGCTCATCATTCTCAATTATTCACCCCATTAAAGATCCAGCTGAGAGTTTTACACATCCCTAAGGGGGGGGGGGGGGGCGGGGCGGGGGGGGCGGGGCGGGGGGGGCGGGACATGTGACTGCAGATCAAGAGCTAGCAGGTTCAAATACCCCCATAATTCTGAGTGTGTTGTTGTTTATGATTATATTAAGTTTACGTTTTATAACACTATAATATTATACTACTACAAATGTTTCTTAATTGGTTTATTTACTAAACATTGGTACTGTAGTTGAGATATAATTTATATTCTCCTTGCCCAGTACCTGGTAGCACCTAAGATCTGGTGACTTTCCCCTGAGCCTTGGAAATACAGAAAGGTCTTTGATAGAACTATGTACTTCTGATTCTTGTTTTTTCAGTTTTACTTCCTACATTAACTATTGTTGTGTCGCTTTGGATGAAAGCGTCATCAAGCAGTGAATCCACTGTAATGTAGAAGGACAGGGTTGTGAGTGCCTGCGATGCTATTTTATAATGTGATAGTTTTAATAAAGGAAGCTCTAACGGTTGCTTTCTTGAAGATACAGAACCGAGGGTTGTGGTTTGGAGAAGATGGAAGCTGCAGTTAGAAGCTATTGGGCCTTTAATGTGTATATTTCTGAGAGAGTGAGAAAGAGAGTATATATATATATGTAATATTCATTTGAACTCCACATGAACTGTTTAAATGTAAATTCTTGTTTGCACACAGAAGCATGCCTGGAAGCAGGGGGAGCAGCTTGGGACTGTGCAGTAAAAGTCCGGTCACAGGGTCTAAAAATACTTCACAATAAGAGCCCGGTCACAGGGACTAAAAATACTTCACAATAAGAGCCTGGTCACGGAGTCTAAAAATACTTCACAATAAGAGCCCGGTCACAGGGTTTAAAAATACTTCACAATAAGAGCTCGGTCACTGGGTCTAAAAATACTTCACAATAAGAGGCCGGTCCCAGCCTTTGAAAAGGTATATTCGCCGTAAAAACATAAAACCTTGAGATAACACTAAGAACGAATTGATACAAAACGGCGCAAACATGCCGGTAGCAGAGAGCGATAACGACTAAAGGACAAAAGAAAAAGATGATTCCAGGTGTGCGTGATGACGATGGACAAGACGGCGGATGCAGTAGAACTCGGATGACCTCGCATGCTGGAGGGGAGGAGCAGGAAGACAGACGTGGTCCCGGTGAACACCACCTCCAGCCTGCTCCGTCTGTTCCTCACGCCTCCTACTCTGCCCACGAGTCTCAGCGCAGAGCCCTGGGGCGACTGACTAATCACAGCTTGATGACTGTTTTCCAATGAGAGGGCAGAGGTGCTGCGGTAGAAAGCTCTTGCTTTCGGTGTTTTGGAATTTTGACGGTGTTTCTACCTGGTTGATTTTGAATAGTGTAGGTTGTGTTCCATGGCAGCGCGCTCTCTCTCTTCCTCCCTCCATCTCTCTCTCTTTCTGCTTACCTTACTCACGGTTTCTCTCTCTCCGTCTCTCTCCTTGTTTCATTCTTTGCTTCTCTTTTCTCTTTTTCCATCCCTCTCACTCTCACTCCATTCCCTCTCTTCCTTTTTACTTCTTTCCCTCCCACTCCCTTACCCCCATCTCTTCTGTCCCTCCCCCTCCCTCATTACACTCCCTCCCATTCTCCTTGCTTGTCTCTCTCTCCCTCTGTCTCTCTCTCCCTCTCTCCCTCTCTCCCTCTGTCTCTCTCTCCCTCTCTCCCTCTGTCTCTCTCTCCCTCTCTCCCTCTGTCATTTCTCCCTCCCTCTCTCCCTCAGATGTGCAGGTCCTCTGGGTTTTGCAGTCTTATTACCGAGCCGTGTGCTCTGAGCGTCTCTCGTCGGCGCACGCTGAAAGGTTCAATTGGTTCTGGCAAGGGCCCCCACCCCGATAAAACAGAGGGGCTAAAGAGGTTTGTTTGTTGGGCACACCTTGACATGACCTCCACAGGCAGGGGAGCCGGTCTGGTGATTACCTCGGTGTAGCGACAGCAGTGGGCCGCTAGAACTCCTCTCAGGGATGATTGGCCAAGCCCCTTAGCCCCTCTCTGGAGTCCAGCACCGCAATTATTTCTCATTTGTGCAACTTGGAACCGCAGAAATTGTTTTAGTTTGTGTGTACCCACAGACCACCCCCCCTCTATATACAACCACCAGACTCCCTCTCCCTCTCTCTCCCTCTCCCCCTCTCCCTCTCCCCCTCTCCCCCTCTCCCCCTCTCCCCCTCCCCCTCTCTCTCTCCCTCTCCCCCTCTCCCTCCCTCTCTCCCTCTCCCTCTCCCTCCCTCTCTCCCTCTCCCTCCCTCTCTCCCTCTCTCCCTCCCTCTCCCTCTCCCTCTCCCCCTCTCCCCCTCTCCCTCTCTCCCTCTCTCCCTCTCTCCCTCCCTCCCTCTCTCCCTCTCTCTCTCTCTCTCTCTCTCTCTCTCTCTCCTCTCCCTCTCTCTCTCTCTCTCTCTCTCTCTCCCTCTCTCTCTCTCTCCCTCTCTCCCCTCTCTCTCTCTCTCTCTCTCTCTCTCTCTCTCTCTCTCTCTCCCTCCCTCCCTCTCCCCCTCTCCCCCTCTCCCCCCCCCTCTCTCTCTCTCTCTCTCTCTCTCCCTCCCTCTCTCCCTCTCCCTCTCCCTCTCCCTCTCTCCCTCTCCCTCTCCCTCTCCCTCTCCCTCTCCCTCTCCCTCTCCCTCTCCCTCTCCCTCTCCCTCTCCCTCTCTCAACCCTCCTACTCTGGGCCAGAACGCCCACCTGGGGATTACAAACTAAACCTTGTGTTTCATGTGGAGAGTTTGTGAGTGTGGACTGTTTATGTCTCTCTAGCTGCAGGCCGGCAGTCAGGCTGGTAACCACGGTGACCAGGGTGGAGTACACATACTCAACAGTATATGCCCATTACAAGCACTGATGCATCGGCGTGGCAACACGTCCACATCTGCTCTGGTTCCCCCAGGCCTCACTCTGAGCTGCCCCTCTCCCTCACCAGCACAGCAGCCAGGGTTTAGACACTCAGTCACTGAACACACTCCAACCTTCACTCCCACTTCCTGCATGCTCAACTGTCAATCACACACTGATGTGTCAACAGCACAGCTGCAGCAAATTAACTATCGGTGCTATAATCAACCTCTTTTTCTCTCGTGTGGGTGTGTTTGTAAATGTGTGTATGCATGTGAGTGTGTGTCAGGGTGTATGTGTGTGTGAGTAAGTGTGTGTGTGTGTGAGGGTGTGTGTGTGTAAGTAGGTGTGTGTATGTGTGCGTGTGTGAGGACTGCTCTTACCTATGTGACTCCTGTGTGAGGACGCGAGGGTGAGCTCTCCCCAGAGCGACAGCACACAGAGGGACAGCAGGAGCAGTCTTCTGCACGCGCTCCGTAGCTCTCTGCCCTGCATTCTGCAACAACACAACACAGGCCAGGTCGTTACAGGGGACCTCATCCAGACTCGTCCACAAACTCATCCAGACTCGTCCACAAACTCATCCAGACTCGTCCACAAACTCATCCAGACTCGTCCACAAACTCATCCAGACTCATCCACAAACTCATCAGAATCAGAATTGTTTTTTTATTCGCCATGAAAGTTCACACAGACAAGGAATTTACTGTGGCATCCACAAACTCATCCAGACTCGTCCACAAACTCATCCACAGCCTGGGGAGCCGTCAAACGTAGTGTTGAGGCTGGGAGGAAGAGATATAAGTACAGAGGCAATATGCTGTTTTTATAAAGAAGAGGGTCAGATTATTCTGCGGGCCTCACTAGGACTGATCTCCAACTGTCTCCCTAAATGAAGCCCAAAAAAGTCTAACAATTCCAAAAAGCTTATAAGAGGATCAGATTCTAATGCCGAGAGAGAATCAGGTTGTTATTTTAGGAGGGGCCTGAAAGAGAGTTTAAGAAGTACTTTGCTACACTGTGTGTGTGTATGTGTGTGTGTGTGTCACTGCCACACACCCCGGGACGTAGTCTCAATCACACTAGCTCCACCTCCACCCAGAGGACGTTTGATTAGCAGCCTTCCTGTGATTGGAGCCACCTGCGCTCTGATTGGCCTGCTGCGTTGATCCGCGCACAACAGGGAGCCCCCATCCTGCAGACATGGCAGCCCACAACTCAGAACTAGAAACCAGGACACGGCCTAGAAGACAGCCACGAAGACGGGAGCGGAGCTGTCTCTCCTCATTCTCAGATTGACGGTGAGGATTCGTGGGGTCAATATTTCTTCCCAGGTAAACAAACAGCTGGAGAGGGCTGTGCTCTCGCTGATCTCCCACAGCTCTGTTTGTCTGCCACCCTCGCCCAAGCATGTTTTTACTGACTGCGCGTTTAAATACGTTTGACTCGTTGACTCGTTGACTCCAAAATGGCCTCCTATGTACACATCCGTAAACGAGGACTCGAAAGTTGCGGAAAGCTCAACTTTGGAGTGAGTACGGATCCATGAGTCAAATCAGAGCACGGATGTTTCAAAACAGCATAAATCGCTGCCTTTCGGTCTGTGGCACCAGCCCCCTGAAGAACACCCACCCTGTGCGGAGAGGTCTGTCAAAACAATCTGTTGTGATGTGGATGTGATCAGTGTATTGTTGTGGAAAAAAACATCACACTGTTGTAATTATAAAGATTGTTTATGATTATGGATTTATATGATTGAAAATGAACCTCTTAATCACTTATTTTACTTTTTATATGCTCCATTACTGAAAAACAGATGCAAAGCTGTTTAGTATTGCCATTAATATGTAGAAGATTTTATGCCCAAGTACAAAGTGCAAATCTGGATAATTAGGGGCTAAGTGTGAGAGAAGACTATGTGTATACGCTTCTTCCATAGAAAACTACGAGGCCCAGCTATCATGAGGCATATTTATGGCCCAGTGCCCAGTGCAGCTGGCCTTCCAGGCCAGAACAGGCCTAAAAATGGGAGAGTTTTCTGTCAAAAAAACACCTGATCTGAATCCCATAAGACATGGAAACCAGCAGGGTAAGAATGCATAATGCATTCTGGGACCAACAAGTATTGTACCAATGGCAGAATAAAGATATTGGGAAAATATCTAAGAGAAATGTCGGGAGAACATTTTCAGTCTGATCCCTGGATCTTGCTCACGTTTGTTTGGAATCTCTGTCACTCCGAATTCTAATAAACAGCTTTAAACTTTGCAGAGTTCCAGTGCTGTGGAACAGCACACGAGGGGGGATAGCAGCAGGAGGGAGGATAGCAGCAGGCTGCAGCCATCTTTACAACTCCCTGTCACAGAAGACTCTTAAATTAGTGAAAAGATTGGGGTGGTGGTGATGGTGGTGGTGAAGATGATGGTGGTGGTGATGGTGGCTAGACAGACTGCTGTTAGACACAGACCCCAGGCTAGACAGACTGCTGTTAGACACAGACCCCAGGATAGACAGACTGCTGTTAGACACAGACCCCAGGATAGACAGACTGCTGTTAGACACGGACCCCAGGATAGACAGACTGCTGTTAGACACAGACCCCAGGATAGACAGACTGCTGTTAGACACAGACCCCAGGATAGACAGACTGCTGTTAGACGCAGACCCCAGGATAGACAGACTGCTGTTAGACACAGACACAGGCCTTCCCCATTGGCTTAAGTTGTGACACAGCGCAGTTGAGATTGGATCTGTGCGTCCTTGAGAACTGTAAGTCGTATAACTATGTTGTCAGTTCATTTAAGCCTGTTATTGTATTAGTCTATTTTGTATTAGTCTAGTTTGTATTTTAGGTGCATTATTATGCTGAAGTAGTTTCAATTAATAAATAGTGGGTATATTGTTATTATTTGCTACAGAATGCTTAGCTTTATCAAGATCAAATGATGCAGACAGTGTAGGCTAGGCCACTGACCATTTATAATAAGTTGTTATGTTGATTAATAATTGGCAGCATTTATGGCATTTAGAACATGGCAAAAGGGGGGGGGGGGCAGACCTGCCCCCACTGCTAAAACAAATCCTAGAGGAAACACTGTATGTAGTTACATGGAAGTTTATGTAAGCTTCTTATAAAGTGTTGTTATGTCATTACATGGTGGTTGATATAACCTTAATGTTAAAATGTTGCCCATTTTCTTATTTATAAAGAGAGATAGAGAAAGACCGGGAGAGGGAGAGAGAGATAGGGATTGAGTGTGAGAGAGAGACCATGAGGATGAGTAAGGCAAAATTCCTGTTGAATAGTTGTTGTTAGGAGAGACCAAGTCGCTTGTTTTGGTTGGAGGGCACAACAAACCCAGTGTTGTCTCTCCCACTCCTGCTTCCTGATGTGTGACCACATCCAATCAGCTGCTTCCTGATGTGTGACCACGTCCAATCAGCTGCTTCCTGATGTGTGACCACATCCAATCAGCATGGTCCCAACATGCCCTAGAGTCCCCCGGACCTCTGCACCAACCTCCAACATCAACCAGCATGTCTTTAAACCACCACACTCACTCCACAGCGGAGACCACTGGAGCACATGCTAACCCATGTGAGCGGCTGAAATCTCATGAGTGCACATCAGGTTAAAACGTGCGGATACGATTCTGCTCTTCGAAACAAGCTTTGTCAAGTATGAAAGACTCACAGTGCAGCAAACCCCCATTCTGTGATGTCTGTGACAGTAAATATACAAGGCCCGTCAAATTCACAGTTTGAAGCTGAACAGATGAAGCAGGCAGAGTCCATCTGAACCTTCCGCTTCCTTAACGCTCAACGTACTGTATGTCCCTGAGCAGAGTCAGAGGAACAGGGAGTGAAGACTGCCAGGGCTGTGAAGGAACGTTCTCCAGGAGCGGAGTCAGAGGAACAGGGAGTGAAGACTGCCAGGGCTGTGAAGGAACGTTCTTTAGGAGCAGACACCCCCAGGAACTCCAACTGCCCGCGGTTCCATGGTGAGTCAGGAGACTGGGTACTCACCTCCCATGATGCCTTGCAAGAACAGTCTGGTTTCAGACAAGCCACGCCGACTACCTGCCTGCCCACCTGCGAGCTTGTCTGAGTCGCTAATGAGTCCTTTCAGAGCACTTGTCTTCTGGTGGGCAGACGTCTCGACATGGTTATATCTGTTCCTGGCTTCAGACTCGTATCGTCTGCCCGCGCGGCGGGGGAACGGCGCCTCCGCTCGGATGATGTCACGCGTCCGTCCCTCATCCCTCCGTCCGTGCGTACGGCGTTAAGGGAGAGGTGATGAGACCTCGCTCTCGCCGGTTTGCTCTCACGCCCGCCAGGCGGGCTGCAATGCATTGTGGGCCAGATCTGGGGTGCGCGTCCTCCCAGACGGTTGAGCGGGATGAGAGCCGAACAAGCTGGAGGTCCGGCCGTCACCGGGGAGCATGCTAACACGCTGACGTGCTAACACACTACAGTGAGTTCAGGCGTGGTCAAGTGGAAGTTTGCGGAACGTTCCAGAAAGAAGGCGTTCCAACAGCTGAGGAGTACAAGCTGAGGGCGGATGTGCCCTGGAAGATGAGTCAGAGGAAGGAGTGGGCTACAGACACAGTCTCTGGTGGTGGAGGGGGGGCACGGTGGGGGTAGCGACTACTGTCTGGTGGTGGGGGGGGTGAGGGGGCAAAGACTCTTACACTTGTGAAAGCTAGCTAATTACCAACTGTGTTTCTGACAGAGAGGCCAAGTTTTGGATCGCACGCCAACGTCTCCGAACGATGAAGCAACATAATGTGGGACGTAATGAAGAAAACAAAGCCATCGCAGCCCACAGGCAATTAAAACCTGAGCATATGGCTTCGCTGGCACAGACATGCAGCAGCGGAGACGTGAAACACTATTTCTGGCATTGACGTGAGAAAACGCCAACCGATACAATAATCCTCCGCTTACTTGCAAGTGAGTTTGCAAAAGAAGAAATGGAAGTCATTTCCCTTGTCATTACCGTAGACACCGGTGACAAAGAAAGTGAAGTTACTGTTAGCTAGCTAGTATTTAATTTGTAGGTGAAGTCTTGGTATTACACATAATTTTTTTATGAATTGCAGCAATTAATGTGCAAATGATGTGAACAGCTTTGTTGGCCTTTTTGTTTATTAACATACAATTTCAAAAGAAGGGCTTTGGAACAGCCTTGCAGGTGGGCCGTGGGCACCAGGGCTGTTATCACGAGTGGCAAGTAGACCGCTGATTGGCTTCTCTTCAAGCCGGTTTCAGAACCAGAATGAATTGGAACCAGCATTTGTGTGCGTGAGTGAGAATGTGTGTGTGTCTTATGTGTGTGTGTCAGGGCTGGAAGTGACAAACAGAGGCACACATACCTGTTAGTCTGTCCTCTTTAACAACGACTCCAAGCCATTTGCTTAACTAAAAGACCTCTTTATACACACTATTTTTGTGCATGTGCATGTGTGCTTGTGAGAGCGTGCATCAGTGCCTGTGAAAATGAATGCTCATGTGTGTGCCTGCGCGTGTCTACGTATGTGTACGTATGTGTGCATGTGTGTGTTTCTGCGTGTGTGTGTGTCTGCGTGTGTGTGTTTGCATATGTGTGTGTGTGTCTGCAAGTGTGTGTGTCTGCATGTGTGTGTTTGCATATGTGTGTGTGTGTGTCTGCAAGTGTGTGTGTCTGCATGTGTGTGTTTGCATATGTGTGTGTGTGTGTCTGCAAGTGTGTGTGTCTGCATGTGTGTGTTTGCATATGTGTGTGTGTGTCTGCATGTGTGTGTTTGCATATGTGTGTGTGTGTGTGTGTGTCTGCAAGTGTGTGTGTCTGCATGTGTGTGTTTGCATATGTGTGTGTGTGTCTGCATGTGTGTGTTTGCACATGTGTGTGTGTGTCTGCATGTGTGTGTTTACACATGTGTGTGTGTGTCTGCATGTGTGTGTTTGCACATGTGTGTGTGTGTGTGTCTGCAAGCGTGTGTGTGTGCGTGGGAGGCTGTGATGAGGTGGTGGTGAAGCCTCAGTTCCGGAGGCACAAGACCGTGTCTGAGAGGACCTGTTTGGGAACCATCTGCAGGGCTGTAGGGCAGATCTGGTCCTCCAATGAGCATAAGCCTGGGACCTCATGCCTGGCTGCTCTGCTCCCCCAACTCCTCATTCTCCTCTCCCTTTCTCCCAACTCATCTACTCTTCTCCTCTCCTCCTCTCTTCCCCTCCTATCTCCTCTCTCATCCTATATCCTCCCCACTCTTCAGCAGGCACGTGCTTTTAGTAGAATTTAACATCATATTTGAGGTCTTACAAAGCACATTTTCTGAAATATTATTTTCACAAATTATAAGAGTGATTATGAGAGTAAAGGAATGTAAATATGAAAGCCTTGCATGACATCTCGGTGACAAAAAAAAAAACATTCAAAGAGAATGATTTGTCATTTGCATATTAAAGTGTAAAGCTCTTAATGGGATTAGTATGTTAGATTTTCCTGCGTGTGGCTCCTCGTCAAAGCTTGTTGTCGCTCAGCGATGTTGACTCACACAGAAAAATGACATTTTGGACTTTGGATTTCATTCACTTAAATGAATATTCAAAAAGTGTGAAGACAATCTCACATAAATGGAAGGAATGAGCTGAGTGTCGGCTGTAATAAAATCAAAGTGATGCTAAGTGGATCTCCAGGCCTTATTTTCACATTCCACCCAACAATGTTACTTCTGAAGCAAACAGTTATGGCAAAGCTTTAAAGCTATACAAGTCACTCCAGAATAGACACTGTGCACTTCTCAATATTCATGTGATTAACTGCCAAGCACTCCAAGCGTAGATATGAATCTTCTGGAGCAGAAGGAGAACCAGTCAGGCAAGCAGACACTAGAATGGTGTGAACTTCCCCTTCACTTGGCCAGAGATGGGATAAAAGGATTCTGATTGGTGGCGGACAAAAACATTGTTATTCGATTTCTACATTAGAAGGCTCTCCAACCCTGCTCCTGGAGAGATACCCTCCTGTAGGGTTACACTCCAACCCTGCTCCTGGAGAGATACCCTCCTGTAGGGTTACACTCCAACCCTGCTCCTGGAGAGATACCCTCCTGTAGGGTTACACTCCAACCCTGCTACTGGAAAGATACCCTCCTGTAGGGTTACACTCCAACCCTGCTCCTGGAGAGATACCCTCCTGTAGGGTTACACTCCAACCCTGCTCCTGGAGAGATACCCTCCTATAGGTTTACACTCCAACCCTGTTCCTGGAGAGATACCCTCCGGTAGGTTTATACCCCAACCCCTGCTCTTAGCGAGATACCCTCCTATAAGTTTACACTCTAACCCTGTTCCTGGAGAGATGCCCTCCTATAGGTTTACACTCTAAACCTGTTCCTGGAGAGACACCCTCCTGTAGGGTTACACTCCAACCCTGTTCCTGGAGAGATACCCTCCTGTAGGGTTACACTCCAACCCTGCTCCCTCCAGCTCCAGATGTAACTGACCAAATTCATCTTGACAGTGAGGTAATTAAAAAAATATCAGAAATTGAATTATTAAAATAGCTTATTATGTCCAATTAGGGCTGACACAAAACCCTACAGGGTGGTAGCTCTCCTAACACAGGGCTAGGCAGCCCTGCTATAGAATCTAATAATATATCACATCATATTATATAATATTTTATTACAGCAAATCTATATTCTGTGATGGTTCTGGGTCCAGACCTGTCACTGTAATTAAAAAAGTTGTTGGATGGACGCTACAATATGCTGACCACATTACTAAGATGAATCTATATTAGATTTTACATGAGGCAACCTCTCACCCCTCATCGCTCTCTGAGGAACGATAAAATCTGGACTCCAGACTCCCCCCCCACACACACACTCACACACCCTCTAACCAAGTCCCGTCCCAACTGCAAGTCTTCTGGAGCCCTCTGTGAATAACATAGAACCCAGACAGGCCTGGAGAGGTCACTTTCAACTTAAAACAAGGCGTTTTTCCCCTGCACCCTCAAACGTTTCCAACTCACGTTTACATTTACGGAGAAGATGGCCAAGAATCACTGAGGAGTTTGGTGCAGCACCAGGCTGTGTTTGTGTGTCTATACAGTGTGTGTGTGTGTGTGTGAGAACACATCTCTGACCTCGTCGACCCCTCAGAACAAACACTGGCGTCATCGCGCCAGCCTGACGCCTCGTCTGTGGCGAGCTAAACAAGTGTTCACGAGGGAGTCGGTCGAGTCCGTGGACCAACATAACTGCAACAGGTGTAATGGCTGTGTTGTGGAATTAACCTTGTTTGTACATTTACATTGAGTCATTTAGCAGACGCTCTTATCCAGAGCGACTTACAGTAAGTACAGGGACATTCTCCCCAAGGAACATAGGGTGAAGTGTCTTGTCCAAGAACACAACGTCATTTTGCACGGCCGGGAATCGAACCAACAACCTTCTGATTAATAGCCCAACTCCCTACCATCTGTGCTACCGCTTTGAGTACTGTAGTCTAGTAAGAAGTTGTGTGGTCTAGTATGAGGTAGTTTGGTATGAAGCAGTTTTGTAATAAAGCTGAGAGACCGTCCAGGGTGGGACTATGGAGCGCCCTGACAGGCACACCGGCGCCTGACGACACCCTGTGTTCCACCACCTGACTGTCCAGCGAACCCCCTGACGACACCCTGTGTTCCACCACCTGACTGTCCAGCGAACCCCCTGACGACACCCTGTGTTCCACCACCTGACTGTCCAGCGAACCCCCTGACGACACCCTGTGTTCCACCACCTGACTGTCCAGCGAACCCCCTGACGACACCCTGTGTTCCACCACCTGACTGTCCAGCGAACCCCCTGACGACACCCTGTGTTCCACCACCTGACTGTCCAGCGAACCCCCTGACGACACCTTGTGTTCCACCACCTGACTGTCCAGCGAGTCCCAGATGAGGCTCACACCTGCTGCATTATTTACCCCACAGTCAGCCTGGCCCCACCTCCGCTTGCTCCCCACAGAAGTAGCTTTGCATGCAGGCATGCATAATTTAGGAGACCCGCACGGTGCGTGGGAACAGAGGGAGGGAAAGTGCCAAAAGAGGAGGAGGGGGGAGGAGGGAGAGGGGAAGAGAAGGGAGGGGGTGGGGGGAGAGAAGGGAGGGGTGGGGGGAAGAGAAGGGAGGGGGTGGGGGGGAGAGAAGGGAGAGAGGAAGAGAAGGGAGGGGGTGGGGGGGAGAGAAGGGAGAGAGGAAGAGAAGGGAGGGGGTGGGGAGGAGAGAAGGGAGAGAGGAAGAGAAGGGCGGGGGTGGGGAGGAGAGAAGGGAGAGAGGAAGAGAAGGGAGGGGGTGGGGAGGAGAGAAGGGAGAGAGGAAGAGAAGGGAGGGGGTGGGGGGGAGAGAAGGGAGAGAGGAAGAGAAGGGAGGGGGTGGGGGGGAGAGAAGGGAGGGGGTGGGGGGGAGAGAAGGGAGAGAGGAAGAGAAGGGAGGGGGTGGGGGGGAGAGAAGGGAGAGAGGAAGAGAAGGGAGGGGGTGGGGGGAGAGAAGGGAGAGAGGAAGAGAAGGGAGGGGGTGGGGGGAGAGAAGGGAGAGAGGAAGAGAAGGGAGGGGGTGGGGGGAGAGAAGGGAGAGAGGAAGAGAAGGGAGGGGGTGGGGGGAGAGAAGGGAGAGAGGAAGAGAAGGGAGGGGGTGGGGGGGAGAGAGGTGACGATTGGAGGGAGGGACAAGGGTGGAGAGGGGGAGGAGGGTGACAAGGGGAGGGGGCGCGAGGCAGTAGAAGGAGAAGGAAGAGGAAGAGAGGAAGAGAAGGATAGAGGGAGGGTGATGAGGGAGAAGGAGGGTGAGGAAGGAAGTAGGGGGGAAGAGAAAGAGGGGGAGGGAGGTGGAGGAGGGATGAGAGCGGCAATTGCACCGAACGTTAGTAGAAAAGGGGCAGAGCAAGCTAATCTGGGTGAAACTCTGCTCACATCAGCAGACTAGTCGCCCATGAACAACTGCTACACGACAAAAAACACACAGACCAATAAAAAAGAGGTTTGGGGCCTCAGAGGAAGATGAAACCAAACTTAGCATCTGAGTCCCTGATTGGGCGCTGTGCCACGTCGCTGCTATGACAACATGACTGACCGGGAGGCCCTGACTCCGGCTGTTAGAAATGATCCGGATGGGTGTTTTTTGTGTGCGTGTGTGTGTGTGTGTGTGTGTGTGTGGGGGGGGGGGGTCAAGCCAAATACATCTCAGTCCCCCTTGAGCTGGGGATACTGGAGTTGTGGGCTTAGTGGTTAGAGCATTTATCTGTAGATCAAGAGGTCACTGGTTCAAATCCCCCTCTATGCGTCTTTCGGTAACAGCGTCTGCTAAATGACAATGTGCATGACATTCATGCATAGCACGTTGGGGGTGGAGCTGGGAGACGTTAGCAAAAATCAACCTAACAAAGGAATTCTTAAAATATTGTAAAAACCAATCAGTGAGGTTTATCACTCTTGAACATTGCTCACCAGCTACTGAAGCCGTGTTGTTATAGTATTAAAATAATAAAAAATATTTTCTTAATTTTCCTACTGTGAGGGATTTAACACAAGCTGTTAAAGAGCGAGGCCTTTGAGGAAAGCTCAGAAGTAATTGGATGTCTAATTGGATGTCTAATTGAGTCCCCGACATGTTTGGACAGTCTTGATTCTCAGAGCAATTTTGACGGTTTAATTTGACTCATTACAAGCATTGAGTCGTGTGTTCTCCCGGCTCAGGGAACGCAAAAGACCAATCCAACACAAAGGAAAGACATGGCTTTTAACTCCTATTGGAGTTTAGTCTGTTTGTGTGAGTTGACAAAACCAAATCCAAAAGGATAAACACAAGAAACCAGCCTTCTATTGTGTTAAGAGTTTCAGAGAAGAAAAAAAAAACAAAACATGAAAATATTTTCAGACTCATCTGTTACCAAGACAACACCAGCTCGTGAGCTGGAAGTCCCTAATTAGAGCTGAAAGACCATCAGTGGGTCATCTGTTTCTCTTTCATAAGAGGTGCAAAAATGATCTCTGCGTGAATTTATCCCTTTTTTTCCCTCTCGCTCTCTCTTTTTCCTTTCTCGTTTGCGCCTGAAGATGTGCAGTGAGACGTTGTTTGGCCGCTGCTTGGCAGGCCTTGGTGCATTCTGGGAACTGAAGCAGTCAGGCAGCAAGAGCGAAGCTAAAAGAATCTTTTTCAACCCAAAGCCAGTTAAATTTTTTGACATGCCTGCTTAATTCCCTCCTAAAGTTCCTTCAATAGATTGTGTTCTGCGCCAGTCCTTTGTGTGTCCCGCGGGATAGCCAGTCATGTTGTTGTTTACAGAACACTTTCCTGCCTGTTAACTCCCGTTAATTTAGAGCGTAAATGAGGGCACGTTTTTTTGGGTGAGTGTGCACACAATTGCAAGAGGGAATTGAGTTGAATGTTTATTCATCTGGGCCTATAGCCAGTTAGGTGAGGCCATATCCCCTGACTCCTTAAGAATATGCTGCTGCATATAATCACTGACATCTAGGAGGTATTATGAGAAAATCCATATTTTATAAGACACCTAAAGGGGTGCATACAGA
This sequence comes from Hypomesus nipponensis, assembly GCF_054491055.1. Taxonomy (NCBI): domain Eukaryota; kingdom Metazoa; phylum Chordata; class Actinopteri; order Osmeriformes; family Osmeridae; genus Hypomesus; species Hypomesus nipponensis. The sequence goes on along the minus strand of NC_140369.1, from coordinate 3,252,085 downwards.
AGATGCTTCGAGAATACATCATATAGCATTTAACAGCCACATAACAAAGTCTGTATTCATCAATTATGTGCGGCACCTTGTGTGTATCTGTGACAAAACAAAAAGGTCAGTGTTTATCAGAGATGGGACTTCAACCGGTGTGAAAGCTGGAAGGGGGGAGCATACAGCTAAGCGGTTAGAGCCCTTGGGCCTGCTCTTGCACCCAGCGCAATTGACTTAGTCAACGACGCAAGTGTCATTCCTAGTTTGCACTCGACGCAAAGCCGACTTTTCCCTCCACAGATGCAGGTCGAAATGACTTTGCGCTCCCGTGGGCGGTTCAGCGAAAAAGGAGGCGTGTTCCGGCGCAAACGTTCCCTGGTGCTAGTTTCTGAAAAACAATCCCGCCACTGACCGGGAAAAACGTGGTCTAAAGTAAATGGTGTAATATTCAGATGATATTTTAAGGGCGCAAGCTTGGTCCGTGCGCACTGCTGGCGAGGCCAGGGTCTTCTTTCTGCTAAGCTACGTTACATTGTTTTGATTTATGTTGTGTTACATCTTTTCAATGATTATAAAAAGATTTTCATAAGAAATTTCTATGTATGTGAACTTCATTTGTAACAATGGTGGCAATTTCCTCCCATGACTGTTTAACCGAAGCTAATTTGGTTAGGTTTCTTCTCCCATGCCCATCAGAATCAGAATTTGGTTTATTCGCCATGAAGCTTATGTTACACAAATACGTGATTTGCTGTGGTAGGAAGGTGCAAACAATAAACATATGCTGGTATAAATTAAGTACATTACTTAAACTAATTCTAAGAACTAAACAATTTCAAAATAAAACAATTTAAAACAATTAAATATATGTAAAATTAAGAATAATAATTTGAATGAGCATGAGTGGGCAATTTAGTGCAATGAGAAAACTGCTCTGCTTTTCTCATACAATGTCACTTCTCTATCTTTTACGGCCCTGACGACAACGTCGATCTCCTCGGCTGTGAACCGCTGGCGTGCGCCTGGCAAATCCGCCGTTATAATAGCAATTCGCTATGGAACAAGCGCTGCTCTTAAAGGGAATGTGAGATGATGCTCTGATTGGTTTATTGCACGTTACGCCCAAACCACACCCATTAGTAATGTAGCTACTTCAGACCAACCCTTTTTAGATTTGCGCCAGGCGCAAAGTCATTTATCCTGCCGGCAAAATAACAACCAAGCTGAAGTCACGCCCACATAGTTACTTGCACTTTGCGATTTGATACTTGCGTTTCAGATCGTCAAAATAGGGGGGCTTGACTCCAGATCAAGAGGCCACACAACCAAATCCCCCCAGCTACTCTACATTTCTCTGGATGAAAGCAAATGTATTATTATTTTAAGATGAGGAGTAGAACTGGGTGGAATCGGGACTGGCTCTGCTGATGCCAGTGGCTCCACAGTTCTGGCTACCACGTTCACTGGGCGTCACTTGAAAGCCTGCCTCTTTCCAGATTGTTCTGGGAAGTCGGTGTGATTGATGCTCGGTGAAACTCGAGTTCCATGTGTGCAGTGGTGTATTTACAATCATGTAAGAATCCACAGATCAAATCAGATTTCATTTGCACAACCCTTCTGACATGCAACGCTTCACAGATGCTGTGTAAATAGTGTACTGTCAAAATGGAAGTCGCTTTGTAGCGACGTACAGTAAACAAGGAAATAGTTTATTTCCTTGCAGCACTCGCAGGGTTAAATTTACATTGAGACATTTAGTCATTTAGCAGACGCTCTTATCCAGAGCGACTTACAGTAAGTACAGGGACATTCCCCCCGAGGCAAGTAGGGTGAAGTGCCTTGCCCAAGGACACAATGTAATTTGGCACCGCCAGGAATCAATCTGGCAACCTTCAGATTACTAGTCCGATTCCCTAACCGCTCAGCCATCTGACTCCCATAAATGATTGTTTATATTCAGTCACGTGGCATGACAGGCGACAAACGGAACGCCTCGAAATGTGACCTGTCGCAATGACATAAAACTGACACTTCCCGAGAGATATTCTGAAATGTGTCATTGCGAAGCCTGTCCTCCATGTTGCAGATATATAAAGAACATTGACCTTTGACCTTTGTGATGTCCCAGCATGGTGTGAGAGACAGCATGACGGGGCCATGTGCCTGAACCGTCAGCCCTTGTAGCAGGGACAAGAGGAACAGCCTGAAGGCCGACCAGATGGTGTTTGTGTTAAATGTATTTCATTGTGTGCGTGTGAATGGTTTATATGGTTTTGGTGTTTGTGTGTGTCTGTGTGCAAGCAAAGGGGTGTCTTGAAGGGCTACACGTGTTTGTGTGTGGGACTGCATGATGGTGCACAAGTGTGTGCATGGTTGGTTTTGTGTGTATTTGTGTCTGTGTGCACAGAGAAGCATTGCTGTTTCAGAGACTGTAAAAGGTATTTATCCAACTTTACCATTCTTCAAGTTTAAGTCTTTCATTTGTCAGGTACACAGAACAACACCAGGTCAGACTGGGCACTGAAATTCTTAAGACAAGACAACGCAAGCACCTGGCATAACATAACATATAAGTACACAGAACATAATTTACATCTATGCTGAGCTTAAATAAGTGAAACTTCCTAAATATACAGATAGCAATAAATAATAAGGACACCATAAAGTTCTATGTTTTTCCAAACGTATTTATGAAAATAATATTTAAAACCTTTAGAAACTAGTTTTCTAAACCTTTTTTAAAAATATTTTTTTATCCTTCCAAAACTTTTTGTTCGAAAATATTCTTTCACACACGACACCAAAAAGTTAGATTTTGCCTTTTCAAAACGTATAAAAAAATACAAACTTTTGAAACTTTGTCTTGAAATGTAAGAAGTAGAAAGTATAGATATTTGTGTACAAATTGTAAGGATTGAAAGTAAAAAGTTGTCAGAAAAATTTATTGTGAAGTAAAGTACTGATTTGTACTTTGTTACTTCCCATCTCTGCTCTACATAGATATGTCTATATCTATGTTCCTGGTTATAGTATCTCCACTTCCTGTTTATGGTGTCTCCACTTCATGGTTATGGTGTCTCCACTTCCTGTTTATGATCTCCACTGCTCTCCCCCTCACCAGCATTGTCAGCTGTCTAATGTTGCTAACACCCTGGGGACTTATTAATTCAAAGCTGCAAGGTGTTTTAATCATGGTGTCAAGTGATCTAGTAATGCACAGATTGGCTGTCTGAATGTATTCCACATGTGATGTGCGTGTGTCTGCAGGAAAGAGAAGTCAGGCAGGATTACTGCTATATGAACGCTGCTACGCTGGGACACTTAACGACCCTCTAGCCCTTCCATCCCTCCCGCTGTCCCTTTCGATCTCTCCATCTCCTCCCCTTGCATCCATCCATCCCTCTCTCTTTCTCCATCTCTCATTGTAATGTTGACTTTCTATTGAACTATTTTCACATTTTTGTGTATACATACCTGTTGTATTCTGTGATTTTATGTTTATTATATCTGGCTGCTATGACAATGTAATTTCCCACATGGGATTAATAGTCATCTATCCATCCATCCCACAATCCATCCACCCTTCCATCAGTGGTTGGATACTGAGATGAGAGAAAGCCTGGTGATTGGTTGGTTCAATGAGAAGAAGCCTGGTGATTGGTTGGTTCATGGTGCTAGTCAGCAGACGGAAGAGTGAAAGCCCAGCTTCTGGAAACTGCTTTCACAACATTCTCTGGTAAATGCCAGCACAGCACTCGTTCTCAGGTTATCCTAGCCAACATTAGGACGACGTTCATGCTCGCTTCGTTATTAATACAACTCTTCCTCTGAAGGTGTTTCCCCTGAGCTGCTCTGCGTTCAAATGAAAACCTTCATCTCCGCGGACAAAACGCTGAACAAGGCATCTTACTTTCAGACGAGGGTTGTAGGAAGATAAGGCATTTCAAATGAATGTGCTGACATGCAGATGTTCTAAGGTTGTGTTTCTTCTATGACCTCGGTCATGGAGTTGGTCAGTCCCCCTGCACGAGAGACTGTTGTTGTGGCAGTAATCCCATTTAAGGACCCTTGGGCTCATGACATTGTTGAACTACTAATTATAGGAAGATTCACTAAATAATGCAATGGAAACGTAGCCGGCTAACTGGAAGCTGCTCTGTCACACGTCACAAATCTTCACAAGCGCTGTTTGAGAATCCAAGGCCCCCATAGCACCTAGGCTGCGAGCTAAGAAAAAAAGTCTCCTCGTGAGAAGAACAAGAGAGACTCTCGGGAGGGGGGAGGGAGGGAGAGGAAGAGAGAGAAGAAGAGAGAGAAGAAGTGAAGGGCTTGTGCTGTAAACGGGTTAGTTTTTAGAGCACAGCGTTAGTGCAGCGTGTATCTGCTGCCAATCCACAACATAGAAATACACAGAGAGAGAGAGATAGAGATATATATAATATATATATATATATATGGAGAAAGATAGAGAGAGAGAGAGACAGTGTCAATCAACGCACAGGCGTTCAGATTGAAACCTACCATTTGCTGAACGTGAAAGCGTTGGGGGGGGGGGGGCTTTTCCTCACAAATTACATACCGTTGGAGAATTGCACTGAAAGTCAGTTGGGTGAGTGACGGGAGCCGGCTACAGCCAGAGCTTAGCGACAACGCAGGGCAGCACTTGTGTAAACTGGTGCCCACGACCAGTCATTAAAGTATTCCTTTCCAGCGCATGACTTCGCGCCCTGTCCGTGGTCCTGGAGCCGATCTCTCTCTAGTCCAAGTCCCCTGGTCTCTTCCATCCACTTTCACCACACTTAACAGTGTTTCCCGCCTAGCGCTGCCCATATTCAGCAGGCCCTGCGGGACGAGCCGTGCTCATATGCTGGGAGCTCAGGCTATTAAATAAATACACATGCACCGGCTTTAATCTGAGAGGTTTGGCATGGCTCTCTGCTCTCTCTCTCCCTCTAACTCTCTCTCTCTAATTTCCTCTCTCTACCATTCTACCTCCCCCTCGTTTTCTCTGGCTCTCTCTATTGTTCTCATCCCCTGCCTCTTTTCTCTCTCTCCCTTTCTCTGCCTCTCTCCCTTTCTCTCTCACTCTTCCTCTCTTTCCCTCTCTCCCACTCCCTGCATCTCCCTCTCTGTCTCTCCCTCCCTCCCTCTCCCCCCCCCCCTCTGTAATAACTGCTGTTATGGCAGGTGTGGTTGAGGCCTGTGCTGGTGGTGAGGACACTGACCCCTGCTCCACGCCTGCTCTTTTAAACATAATCCGCAGGATTAAACACAGCTCTGGGGATGGGTGATGCACTCACACACCGCCTGATTGGCCCAACAGATGGGTTTTAGAGGGAAAAGTATCTTTAATCAATCCAGTTTAGGCCTTGTTTACAGGGTCCTGCTGAACATGGAGCGCAGTCAGCAGGCAGAAGGGAGGAGGGGGGTGGATGAGGGGGGTGGATGAGGGGGGATGACGCTGAACGAGGAAGGGAGAGGGTCGGATGAGAGAGGGTTAGAATGAGAGAGAGAGGGTCGGAATGAGAGAAAAAGAGGGTTGGATGAAAGAAAAAGAGGGTTGGATGAGGAGGAGAGGGAGGGCTAGATGAGGGTGGACGAGGGAAGGAGAGAGGAATGGACGAGGCTGGATGAGGGAGAGAGGGAGGCAGGGCTGGATGAGAGAGGGTTGGATGAGAGAAAGAATGTTGGATGAGAGAGAGAATGTTGGATGAGAGAGAGAGAGAGTTGGATAAGAGAGAGAGAGAGAGAGGGTTAGATAGAGAGAGAGAGAGAGAGAGAGAGAGAGAGAGAGAGAGAGAGAGAGAGGGTTAGAGAGAGAGAGAGAGAGAGAGAGAGAGAGAGAGAGGGTTGGATGAATGAGGCCAGGGCAGGGAGCCTGAGGACAGACATTACATAAAAGTCTGCAACTCTAATTGATTTACTTGTCCTGGTCTCTGCTCCTCTATTGACCACATCATCGCACAGAAACAAGGTTTATTTGGGGTTTGAATTCATTTAGGCTACAGAGAAACAACCCCTGTCCAGTTTTTATGTGTTTGCGAGGCCTCAGGAAAGCAGTCTAGGATGTCTGCTCTGGCAAAATGGAGTACAGCAACGAGACAACATACAGGTCAAGCCTGGTCAGGAACACAGGAGGACAGCATCGTCCATCTGTCCAACACAGGAGGACAGCATCGTCCATCTGTCCAACACAGGAGGACAGCATCGTCCATCTGTCCAACACAGGAGGACAGCATCGTCCATCTGTCCAACACAGGAGGACAGCATCGTCCATCTGTCCAACACAGGAGGACAGCATCGTCCATCTGTCCAACACAGGAGGACAGTATCGTCCATCTGTCCAACACAGGAGGACAGCATCGTCCATCTGTCCAACACAGGAGGACAGCATCGTCCATCTGTCCAACACAGGAGGACAGCATCGTCCATCTGTCCAACACAGGAGGACAGCATCGTCCATCTGTCCAACACAGGAGGACAGCATCGTCCATCTGTCCAACACAGGAGGACAGCATCGTCCATCTGTCCAACACAGGAGGACAGCATCGTCCATCTGTCCAACACAGGAGGACAGTATCGTCCATCTGTCCCATCACAGGAGGACAGTATCGTCCATCTGTCCATCACCATGGAGCAGCAGAGCACACCGTTCCATGACAGACAACAGTTTGGCAGAAACAGAACTCACAGGAACATATTTCAACGAGTGTCGCTGATGGTTATCTCGTTACTGTGAAGATACACGGAGGTCTCCTCCTCGTTGCCTTGGACACAGACGGGTCGCCGCGGCGTCGTTTTACGATATCCACCCAGAGGCATCAGCCAATAGGAGGGCCATCCCTCAGTGGATGGGTGAGAAGACAGAACCTGATTGGACAGGATTCACGCTACGGCGGTGATCTCTAATAACTTCCCATGAGGACTGTGCTTAACCCTGTCTCTCATCAGACGTCTGACTGACTGGCTGGCTGCTGGCTGGCTGCTGGCTGGCTGCTGGCAGGCTGCTGACAGGCTGCTGACTGGCTGCTGACATGCTGCTGACTGGCTGCTGACAGGCTGCTGACTGGCTGCTGACTGGCTGCTGACAGGCTGCTGGCAGGCTGCTGGCAGGCTGCTGGCTGGCTGCTGGCAGGCTGCTGGCTGGCTGCTGGCTGGCTGCTGACAGGCTGCTGACAGGCTGCTGACAGGCTGCTGGCTGGCTGCTGACAGGCTGCTGACAGGCTGCTGGCTGGCTGCTGACAGGCTGCTGACAGGCTGCTGACAGGCTGCTGGCTAGCTGCTGGCAGGCTGCTGGCAGGCTGCTGGCAGGCTGCTGGCAGGCTGCTGACAGGCTGCTGACAGGCTGCTGGCTGGCTGGACCTGAGGAGGTTAGCAGGCTGATGATGGACCATGGACGCTTCTTAACCACCGTCGAACATCAGTCCAGGTGACTTTAATTATGGGATGTTCCAGGCAACAGGACCAGAGAGACCAGACGACTGTTACTGCAGCTACACTCGCATGGCACTGAACACACACACACACACACACACACTGTAGGGGTGTGTGTGTGGGGGAAGGGCCCAGCTGGATAAAAGTGTCTGCAAAATAAAAACTCAATTTTCCTAGATAATCAAAGATCAAAGAAATCATTGCGTTCATGGTTCCAGAGGGTTCCATAGGTTCCAGAGGGTTCTGTCAGAAATGCAGGCTATCTAAGGTCTGAGTCATTTTGACTGCTTTCTGTCTCGCTCTCCTCTCTCTCTCTCTGCCTGACTCCCACTTCACAACCCTGAGAAAGCTAAGCATCCTGTGATATCACATGAAGCTGTTTGGAATAGTGTGAGATCCTGGCTCATTCCAGAAACCACAAAGGCTTCCATTAAAGTGAAAAAAAGGAATAATAATGAGAGTTTTGTAGAAATTACTATACAAATCAAATTAGATTTTGGCTCCAGTAGCAATGTTGTTGATCTACTGAGCTGAATTGATGTATGCATGAGAAATGGATTACATTAAGATAAAATAATATTTATATGTACTGTCCGTACATAACTTTTGATATCGGGTGTGTTTTCTACAGACACAATATTATCAGAGACAATTTGCTCCTCTATACAGTTCTGCTGTAGGGAGCTTGTTTCAGTGCAGGTACCCAAACCATCTGATGTTTTTATCCTTTTTTCATCAAAGTGGTTTTCTGTGTCTGTGTCTCTGCTTTGTTCCCAACTTCACAGCGAGCCATCAACACACCAACACAACCATCAACACACCAACACAACCATCAACACACCAACACAACCATCAACACACCAACACAACCATCAACACACCAACAAGGATTCTCACAAACAGATTGATGACCAAGGACACCGCAGAACACACCTGTCAGCATGCACACTCAACCTTGAGAAAACACGTATTTAAATACCCAACCTCTGCTATGGAGAAGAAAAAAAAGTGCCATCTTTCTTCACAAAATAAAATGCTAAACAATAGACTCCCCTCTGGCTGAAGAGGCTTCGTATGTAAATACTGACAGGGCTTAAGGGCTTAGGTATTCTGTCTCAAAGCCCTCCACACCTTCGAAGATGATCTGCTACATAATGCAACGGCGGTCGATTGGAGACTCCATGCACGTCTGGTAGTCATCTCGCAGGAGCTGGGGGGGGGGGGGGGGGGGGGGGGCTTACAGCCAATCTCAGACGGACATCACACTGCAAGCTGAGAGCCTTGTCATATTGAACTGAGCTCAGCACTGTCATGTTAGATTGTGCGTCCGCCGCGAGAAGTGTCATATACCACACGGATGGACACATCCTCAACGCACTCACACACACACACACACAGATGCACACACCCTCACACTCCCTACCACCCACACACACACACACACACACACATCCTTAGGCAATGTATCATACACACTCCCACACCCTCACACACACACACACACACACTCCATAACACATCCACACCAACATACTCTCCCTAACACACACTCTACCTTCCCATCACCCTCATACACACACTCCCTAAAATTCCAGTTTTTAGTCTCCAGATCTTTCAGTATCTTACACTCTTGACTACAAGTCTATTCACTTACTGACTGACACAACTTGTAATAGGTTTCTTTCATTGTTTAAGTTTCTCTTTAAAATGTGTGGTCTCGTGTTCATCAGTCTTTGATCAAGGTACCAGGCCCTAGTCAGGAGGAGAAATAAGAGTAAACGAGATGTAGTAATGTATCAACACTGTAATAGTGCGTGGTTTAATTAAATTAAAGATGTTGTTGCTAGGGTGACAAACGTGACTGAGTCATGTTGTTGAATAAATCTATCAACAGATCAGATGATCCAAACAGCCTTCCGAACAGCCTTCTGCAGGTAGACCCCTCTCCAAGGACCCTTAAACACAGGGTGTAGCCAGCAGACCAACCCCCTGTGCTGGCTGTCCGGGGAGGGTTCGAGCTCAGTGGTTAGAGACAAAAAGTGGTTAGAGACAAAAAGTTGCAGGTTCAAATGTCAAAATTACTTTAGATAAATGTGTCTGCTTGATTAATACTTCATAATGTCATTGCTGGTTACTACAAACAGACCAGAGGGCCAACTTGATACACCCTCCTCCACCATGTCCCCAGGTATGGGGGATGAAGCGAGGGGGGTGATGCGTGGGGTATCAGCATGGTTTCTGGGGGCAAACAGGTACTAGGAGTGGTATAGTGTCAATCACCACAACCAATCACACGCATGAGTCAAACTGAGGCTGGAGGCAATTTAACGCGTTGATCCGAAGTCATGTGATGGGCTGTGATGACATCGACACTGTCCCTCAAAGACACACACGTACTGAGACAGAACCCCCCCCCCCTTCTATCAACACCCAAACGTAGCGTGAGAACAGCAGACGTTGTTTTCAGTGCGGCTCCAGACAGTGAGAATGACTCCTTGCGGATGTGCTTGATGATTTTTACAGTTTCACCATGCCCCTCTACCAGACAGTGTCTCTATGTCCCTCTACCAGACAGTATCTCTATGTCCCTCTACCAGACAGTGTCTCTATGTCCCTCTACCAGACAGTGTCTCTATGTCCCTCTACCAGACAGTGTCTCTATGTCCCCCTACCAGACAGTATCTTTATGTCCCTCTACCAGGCAGTGTCTCTATGTCACCCTACCAGACAGTGTCTCTATGTCCCCCTACCAGACAGTGTCTCTATGCCCCTCTACCAGACAGTGTCTCTATGTCCCCCTACCAGACAGTGTCTCTATGCCCCTCTACCAGACAGTGTCTCTATGTCCCCCTACCAGACAGTGTCTCTATGCCCCTCTACCAGACAGTGTCTCTATGTCCCCCTACCAGACAGTGTCTCTATGTCCCCCTACCAGACAGTGTCTCTTTGTCCCCCTACCAGACAGTGTCTCTATGCCCCTCTACCAGACAGTGTCTCTATGTCCCCCTACCAGACAGTGTCTCTATGTCCCCCTACCAGACAGTGTCTCTATGTCCCCCTACCAGACAGTGTCTCTATGTCCCTCTACCAGACAGTGTCTCTATGTCCCCCTACCAGACAGTGTCTCTATGTCCCTCTACCAGACAGTGTCTCTATGTCCCCCTACCAGACAGTGTCTCTATGTCCCCCCTACCAGACAGTGTCTCTATGTCCCTCTACCAGACAGTATCTCTATGTCCCCCTACCAGACAGTATCTCTATGTCCCTCTACAAGACAGTGTCTCTATGTCCCTCTACCAGACAGTGTCTCAATGTACCTCTAGTCTCTCCATGTCTCTCTGCCTGACAACAGTCTCTCCAGAGCAGCTTAGAGACCCCATCTTATCCTTCTCCTGTTTTCATCAGTCATCATTTTTTCTCCCCTTCCCACCTCCCTAGCTCGTACACTGCGTTTCTAATTACCTCAGGCTATTCATTACAAACACTCCACACACAAACACAACCACACATTTTCACCACAGAAAAAAAAGAAATAACAAAAATTGAGTCCGCCACCATGCCGTGTTCAGTGCTGATACAAAAGGAAGATAAGACAAAATTATTTTTTTAAACTAACTAAATCTTTAACAAAATACTACAGAGGGAGACCAGGTATGTTCTTGGATTGTTATGACTCGAGTCTGAAGCTGAAGTATCTTGGAGGAGTCTGACCAGGTTTGGGAGCAGGTGCAGTTTGAGGAGTCTGACCAGGTTTGGGAGCAGGTGCAGTTTGAGGAGTCTGACCAGGTTTGGGAGCAGGTGCAGTTTGAGGAGTCTGACCAGGTTTGGGAGCCGGTGCAGTTTGAGGAGTCTGACCAGGTTTGGGAGCAGGTGCAGTTTGAGGAGTCTGACCAGGTTTGGGAGCAGGTGCAGTTTGAGGAGTCTGACCAGGTTTGGGAGCAGGTGCAGTTTGAGGAGTCTGACCAGGTTTGGGAGCAGGTGCAGTTTGAGGAGTCTGACCAGGTTTGGGAGCAGGTGCAGTTTGAGGAGTCTGACCAGGTTTGGGAGCAGGTGCAGTTTGAGGAGTCTGACCAGGTTTGGGAGCAGGTGCAGTTTGAGGAGTCTGACCAGGTTTGGGAGCAGGTGCAGTTTGAGGAGTCTGACCAGGTTTGGGAGCAGGTGCAGTTTGAGGAGTCTGACCAGGTTTGGGAGCAGGTGCAGTTTGAGGAGTCTGACCAGGTTTGGGAGCAGGTGCAGTTTGATCTGCAATCCGCCAGAGGATCTGAAACCTTTTCAGATCCTGTGGATATCCATCAGACAAAAGAACAGCGCTCTCCTTCCCTAATAGTTCTAACCAACAGGAAAAGTTGGTCATTTCACACACACACACACACCTCCACATCACGCACACTTCTCTCTATATCCAGAACTTCCCAGCAATCGTATCATACAGTTCCCATGGCTCTATGGATGTGTGACCTCTGACCCCTGACCCTCCCTACTGGTGGTAAACTCACCTGGCCCAGATCCTGGCATCACTTTATTCCTGACCATTAAGCCAGATGGAGTCATTCTGAAGCTCATTTTGTCATCAGTTAAGCAGTGGAGTGTGTTCTTGAATCTCCTTTATGGCCATACTTGATGTTTGTAGAAAAATGTATACTCAGCAACTGAACGTGATTGCCTCTTGGCTTTGGTCCTGCTGTAGCCAATGTGAAGTGGTAGCAAGCTAGTTATTTGGGGGGCAGGGGGCCAGGGGGAAGTGCATAAACTGTAGAAAGTACAGCCGTAAAAACCACGGTCACAAGTGCGTGTAGTGTTCATAGTTCAAACTGTATTTCTGTGGTCAGAAAACAAAGCACGGTGTAACAACTAGTGTGGAACCTGAGGAGGAGCTGTTTAACCACTGACAGCAGAGCCTTGCACCAGTACAGCCAGTACAGTACAGAACTAGTACAGTACATCTAGTACAGCTAGTACAGCTAGTACCTCAGTATCTCACTATAGAAACAGTAGGGAGGGTGAGTAGAGGACGGATAGAGAGAAGAAAGGAGAGATTCAGAGAAGGATAGAGAGCTGGGAGAAGAAGGGAGGGAGAGATGAAGACAGATAGAGGGAGAGAGAGAGAAACAGAGAGAGAGACAGAGAGAGAGAGAGAGAATGAGAACGAGAGAGGGACAGAGAGAGAGAGAGAGAGAGAGAGAGAGAGAGAGAGATAGAGAGAGAGAGAGAGAGAGAGAATGAGAAAGAGAGAGGGACAGAGAGAGAGAGAAAGAAAGAGAAAGAGAGAATGAGAACGAGAGAGGGACAGAGAGAGAGAGAGAGAGAGAGAGAGAGAGAGAGAGAGAGAGAATGAGAAAGAGAGAGGGACAGATAGAGAGAGAGAGAGAATGAGAAAGAGAGAGGGACAGAGAGAGAGAGAGAGAGAGAGAGAAAGAGAGAATGAGAAAGAGGGAGAAAACATAGAGAGCAAGTGCGACAGAGATAGAGGGGGGGGGGCACAGCGGGGGCTCAATTAGCCCAAATTCCAGCTGATTCTCTGGGTAACCCTGATTGGAGAGTTAGAGGACCTCACCTCGAGCAATAAGCTCATTAGAGTCGATTGTGCATCCTTTTAAACAAAGTACCATTTGCTACCATAATCACATGGAGTTTTACACCGGCTGGAAACAGTAAACATTTGATAATAACTCATTAAATCAAGGACTTAAACTAGGACTGACTTGAAAACAGAGAGAATCAACACAAGATCCGGCAGATCGTTGGAAACGTTGTTGGGGTTGAAGACAGACGACAGAACCTCAGACTAATAATAACCTCTCTTACATCTTCCTTCACTCACCCCTCCATCTCCAATCTTTCATTTATAAACGCACACAAACAAAAGTGAAAGCCTTGCAACAGACGGTCATGAATGCAGGACGACCACAGCCGGATCAATAGGCCTTTGGATATTTAATAAACAGAAAAATCACCGCAGAGCTGGGATTGCGCAGTCAGTCAGCCTGTGTGTATTTAGAGAGCTATTCCTGGGGTTGAGGCAAAGAGCAGCCCAGCTCAAACAGTGGTACTGAGTCATTATTTTTAGTCCTGTTTGCTGTGGGCTTGTTCCAACGCCCCTCTTCTCCCTCGATATGAACAGCAGCTTAGGAGGGAGAGAGGGAAGGAGAGAGGGAGAGAGGGAAGGAGAGAGGGAGAGAGGGAAGGAGAGAGGGAAATAGGGAGAGGAGGAGAGAGCCAAAGGGAACAGACCCTTAGGACTGCATACATCATTATAAAATCACATGCATTATAATTATAATCACTCCAGTTTCTCTTTTTCGCAGCCCCGGCCAACGAGGGCTGTGTTTAAAGCAGGCTCGAGCCGCAAATTAGACCAAACGGAGCGCTGCGGAGCTCAGCTGCAAACTTGTATATTTGAATGCCTGAGTTCAGACGGAAGTCAGATCGTACACCAACGCATTCTTCTTCCACGTGAGCTGGAATAAGCATACGTGGCCCTGGTCTCCTTCCCTGCTGATCAAGCATCCATATTAATCCTGGTGACCCGGACAGGGAGTTAAAGGCAGAATGATCTTCAGATCCTTGATCTTCTGCCGGGCTTTCTACTGTACCGTGTGTGTCTCCCTACGCTCAATGAATAAAATGTCAAATGTAACCGTAGAAGATCAAGCCCAGTGATACCAGAGGGTTTTAGGCTAAATCTCCTTCCTGCTCCCAGGAGTCTCCCAGACATGGCGAAACAGAAGCATGATCAATGACACACCCCAACACACACACAGACATCCACTCTGTTCTCACGGTCCAGATCGTACCAAGCAGAGCCGAGATCTGACATCTGTGATGTATCGCACTCGGCCACCTGCACCCCTGTGGAGAAGCAGGCCATTTACACACAGACATCTGCTGCCTTCATGCCTCCGTCCACAGAGGTGGAGGAGCAGAGAGAGGTGGTGGAGCAGAGAGAGGTGGAGGAGCAGAGAGGAGGAGCAGAGAGGTGGAGGAGCACAGAGAGGAGGAGCAGAGAGGTGGAGGAGCAGAGAGAGGAGGAGCAGAGAGAGGGGGAGGAGAGAGGTGGAGGAGCACAGAGAGGGGGAGGAGCACAGAGGAGCAGAGAGGAGGAGCAGAGAGGTGGAGGAGCAGAGAGGTGGAGGAGCACAGAGGAGCAGAGAGGAGGAGCAGAGAGGTGGAGGAGCAGAGAGGTGGAGGAGCAGAGAGAGGAGGAGCAGAGAGGTGGAGGAGCAGAGAGGTGGAGCAGAGAGAGGGGGAGGAGCAGAGAGGTGGAGGAGCACAGAGAGGAGGAGCAGAGAGGTGGAGGAGCACAGAGGAGCAGAGAAGAGGAGCAGAGAGGTGGAGGAGCAGAGAGGTGGAGGAGCAGAGAGAGGGGGAGCAGAGAGGTGGAGGAGCAGAGAGGAGGAGCAGAGAGGTGGAGGAGCACAGAGAGGAGGAGCAGAGAGAGGGGGAGGAGCAGAGAGGTGGAGGAGCACAGAGAGGAGGAGCAGAGAGGTGGAGGAGCACAGAGGAGCAGAGAGGAGGAGCAGAGAGGTGGAGGAGCAGAGAGGTGGAGGAGCAGAGAGAGGGGGAGCAGAGAGGTGGAGGAGCAGAGAGGAGGAGCAGAGAGGTGGAGGAGCAGAGAGGTGGAGGAGCACAGAGAGGAGGAGCAGAGAGGTGGAGGAGCAGAGAGGTGGAGGAGCAGAGAGAGGGGGAGCAGAGAGGTGGAGGAGCAGAGAGGGGGAGGAGCACAGAGAGGAGGAGCAGAGAGGTGGAGGAGCAGAGAGGTGGAGGAGCAGAGAGGTGGAGGAGCACACAGAGGAGGAGCAGAGAGGTGGAGGAGCAGAGAGGTGGAGCAGAGAGCATAGGAGAAGAGAGAGGAGGAGCAGAGAGAGGTGGAGGAGCAGAGAGAGGTGGAGGAGCACAGAGAGGTAGAGGAGCAGAGAGGTGGAGGAGCAGAGAGGTGGAGCAGAGAGAGGAGGAGCAGAGAGAGGGGGAGGAGCAGAGAGAGGTGGAGGAGCACAGAGAGGTGGAGCAGACAGAGGGGGAGCACAGAGAGGGGGAGGAGCAGAGAGCATAGGAGAAGAGAAACCTCATGAACCCTGTCTCACGTTTATCTGTTTCGTTCAGGTACAGTATATTGGAATTCTTTGGTCCGGCTCCAATTGACTGTTTCCTATCTAAACCCGTAGTAAATAATTTAAACCTTTTATAAATAACTCTGGTATCGGTTTAAGAAAAGTGGTTGCGTAAATCATAATTTTAGCACTAGTGCTGAATTTATATTTCCCTTCAATTTTATTGTTTTGAAGATATGAGGTTGCTATCACACATGGTAACATTCTGCAGTGTCTGTCGGAGTTAATCGTTGCCTATAGTTTCAATGTGAAAACTTTGGCACTTCAGGGAGATAAACATAATAATAATAATAATACTGCCAATAACATGGATTTCCTCCTGACGGAGGAATCCTAAATAACCTCAACTAAGATCTCTGGCATTGGGGGGACCAGCTGGACTGGGCCTTGGTCTAAACCTGGACATGTGGTCTGGTCTAGTCTAGTCTGGTCTGGGCTGGTCTGGGACTGGGCCTTGGTCTAAACCTGGACATGTGGTCTGGTCTAGTCTAGTCTGGTCTGGGCTGGTCTGGGACAGGGCCTTGGTCTAAACCTGGACATGTGGTCTGGTCTAGTCTAGTCTAGTCTGGTCTGGTCTGGGACTGGGCCTTGGTCTAAACCTGGACATGTGGTCTGGTCTAGTCTAGTCTAGTCTGGGCTGGTCTGGGACTGGGCCTTGGTCTAAACCTGCACCTGTGGTTTGGGCAGGGCTGTAGTGTCAGAGGTATCCCAGAAGGTATTGAGGAGGTTATTTTAATCATTTGTCTTCCAGGTCTCAGAGTGATGAATTGGGTGTCTGAGCTCTGAATCTGCCAAGCCTTCTGAGGCTCCACCAGCCCATCTAATGAGCCCCAAACTACACACACACACCCTAAACCACACTACACACACACACACCCTTCCAAGACTACAGTCATACACACACACACACACACATACACACATATCCTAACCTAAACTAAACTACACACACCTTACCAAGACTACAGTCATACAAACACACACACACCTTAACCCAAACTACAGTCACACACACACTGCATGAAGGAGTAACTAGAGTCACATCTCTCGCACACACTTTGACCTGCTAGAACAGGCACACACATACACATACATGTTAGTGTTTGTTACACACACACACACACACACACACACACACAGGGCTACTGTACAGTAAGTAATGCTGTAGCAGTGGGGACATCTGGGGAATGCAACAGCTGATGCAACACACAGTTACACAATAAACCACTGAGGGATATAGAACCATGGCATGACAACGACATCAGGGCAGTATGCTGGCCCCTATGGTTCTGCACACGATACAAACACCGTGTTTAATAGACTGCCAGTCCCATCAGATCCTGTTTTATATGTATTTTGTCAGTATATAGCCAGCAGTGTGAAATGCCTGCGGTCTAAGAGATGGAAAGAGAGAGGGGCAGGCGGGGTGGAGAGATATTGAGAGAGGAAAGCAGAGGGATAGAGAAATAGATGAAAATAAAGAGAGGCAGATAAAAAGAAAGAAATTGAGAGATAAAACGAGAGAGAAATAAAGGTAGAGAGAAGTTAAGACTGGGGATAGAAAGAGGCAGAGATAAAGAGACAGAAAGAGAGTGATGAATAGATCTAAAAGAGAATGGATGAGACGAGAGAGAGAGAGAGAGAGAGAGAGAGAGAGAGAGAGAGAGAGAGAGAGAGAGAGGAACAAGATGGAGGGCAGGGTTCAGGCATCCAGTAAAAGGGCCCCTGAGCCTGTCAGAGGCAGGGGAGAGGAGAGAGAGAGGAGAGGGGAGAGGAGAGAGAGAGGAGAGGGAGAGAAGAGAGAGGAGGGAGAGAGGAGAGAGAGAAGAGGGAGAGAACGAGAGCGAGAGCGAGAGAGCGAGAGAGAGAGCGCGAGAGAGAGAAGAGGGAGAGAGGAGAGAGAGAAAAGGGAGAGGAGAGAGAGAAGAGGGATGCAATACAATCCTGTCTGCTGCCCGGTTACGTGACAAAGAAAAATGTCTCAATTGTCTGCATACCGCATCCATGGTTTACCAGAGCTGCTGCAGCAAGTATCGAAAGTAAAAACATATTAAGTATGAGATTTGGGTCTTTTACTTTCCACCAAGGCTGCGACTGCTCCGGAACACACACACCATCCGCCATGAAGTGGACCTCTGTTTCTCCACAGTCTCCTAAGGCTGCCTCATTTCCCAGAATAAAACATTAAAAAAAACACTCCTTCGATGAATCTCAGCAGAATCATATGCTTGGGGGGCGTGCGCATTGATTATAGGAAGGCCGTGTATCTCTGCATGAAGATAACTCCATTAAACATCCATCTGGCCGGTGGTCAGCTGGGATTAGATCCCTTCCACTCTGCCCACTTCATCTGGTGAAATCAACTGATGAGAAATTAACAACTGGAGGCCATGTGACCAGCGAGCCCAAGAGAAAACATTTTTCACGAAAAGTATACTTACATTGAAGTACTAGTCTCTGGTAGTGTCTGGGTGATGCTGCTTAGGGCTGCCTAGGGGGAAACAACATACGAACTGGACACCAACATGGAGTTCATTAAAGGGGTCATTAACTGCAAAACCGAGTTTACCTTGTCATAGTTGAATAACGACGGTTGGTCGTCGGTGGGTAAAATGGACATACAGTGAATTTCAAGTCCCATTGACACATCTTTCCTATACAAATCTTACAATTAAAAAATGTAGCTGTAAAATGGTTGGTTTCCAAAAAGCCACCAAACTAACATCTGGTGTGGAGGTGTGGAGGTGTTGAGGTGAGGAGGTGTGGAGGTGTGGAGGTGTGGAGGTCTGGAGCTGTGGAGGTGAGGAAGTGTGGAGGTGAGGAAGTGTGGAGGTGTGGAGGTGAGGAAGTGAGGAAGTGTGGAGGTGAGGAGGTGTGGAGGTGTGGAGGTGAGGAGGTGTGGAGGTCTGGAGCTGTGGAGGTGAGGAAGTGTGGAGGTGAGGAAGTGTGGAGGTGTGGATGTGAGGAAGTGAGGAAGTGAGGAGGTGTGGAGGTGTGCAGGTGTGGAGGTGTGGAGGTGAGGAGGTGTGGAGGTGAGGAAGTGTGGGGTGTGGAGGTGTGGAGGTGAGGAAGTGTGGGGTGTGGAGGTGAGGAGGTGTGGAGGTGAGGAGGTGGTGGAGGTGTGGAGGTGTGGAGGTGAGGAGGTGTGGGGTGTGGAGGTGAGGAAGTGTGGAGGTGAGGAAGTGTGGGGTGTGGAGGTGAGGAGGTGTGGAGGTGTGGAGGTGTGGAGGTGTGGAGGTGAGGAGGTGTGGAGGTGAGGAAGTGTGGGGTGTGGAGGTGTGGAGGTGTGGAGGTGAGGAGGTGTGGAGGTGAGGTGTGGAGGTGAGAAGGTGAGAAGGTGTGGAGGTGTGGAGGTCTGGAGCTGTGGAGGTGAGAAGGTGTGGAGGTGTGGAGGTGTGGAGGTGAGGAGGTGTGGAGGTGAGGCCAGGGCAGAGACGTCCAGAGCAGATACTGGACCTTGTGGCTTCTCCACAGTCCAGCTCTTAGACCCAGAGCTAGTCCCAGACCTAGCCCTAACCCTATCCCCAGACCTACAACTGGCCTGGTTTGGCTTTAGCCATAGCTGTGAACCTGGCCCTCGCAGAAGTGCTGATAACACCCGGTGCCTTTCAGAAATGTGCAAAAAATATTTGAAAAACATTTTCAATTTATCATGTTGGAGGTGTGCGTGTGCGTGTATTGAAGGCCAGTTTTTTTATTCTTTACCCTAACACGCTGTGAAAAAACTCACAAACTAGAGGAGGTAATGCGCTCTGGCAGTATTACTGAAACTTAAAATCTGACAGACAGGGAGGAAAAGACTAAAAATAAAGTCTTCACCGGCACCGTGCACCATTTCTTACATTTCCTAATGAAGTCACCTTTGGCACTACCTTTCCTGTTTCATTTCCCTTGGAGAGAGGGAGCAGGCAGAGGGTTCCCAGAACCCTCTCCTCCTTCAAGCCGGAAAACCTTTAAATTGCAAAAAAAAAAAAAAACCTGGAGAGACCATAACCCCCCTACACCCCCCTGCCAAACCACCTCCTCCCAACCCCCGCCAGTCTGACAGAGGCGAGAATCTAGGGCCGGGCTCAGGAGAGCAGAAACGAGGACAGAGGCAAACCAGCAAAGGAGGAAAAAAGATAACTGTCTTATCAACTTTCCTGCTCTCCCTCCTGTAGTCTGACCACAGCCAGCCTTCCTCCTCACCCCTCCTTTTTACTCCTCCTCACCCAATGGGCATGGAGTTTGAGCCCTGAGCAGAAAAGAGCTGGAGGAGAGCGTGGGAGGGCAGGGGTGGGGGGGGGGGAGTCGAAGGAGGATGAGTTTACAGTAGACAAGGGGTCGGGTGTTCCGGGGTAGAAAACACACCCTTGCGGTCCCCCACACTGACACCATGACATCCCACGTCGCCCTGCACACCAGGGTCCTGCTGTCCGAGGGGTCAGACATGGCTGAGAAGGAGCAGGGGAACAAGCAGAGAGAGTGCATTACGCCCGCTGGCACGGACAGACTCATCAATTAATGAGCTGGCTGGCAGCGCGGGCATCCAGTCGCACTCCTGCAAGTGTGGCCTGGGAGGCCCGGGGGACGCCAGGGAACATGAATAATGAAGGAGCCTTCTTTAAAAGTTTAAATGAATTTAAACCAGACGTGTGAGTTATGGTGGTGGAGAAGTGGAAAAGGCTGTGGCCTTAAAATACCTCTGTTATGTAGTAAAAGTAGATATGATGATAATAATGATCGGACTAAGACGAGACCCTGGCGGTGTTAAGGGCCAGATATTCTTTCGTTTTAGCAGAAGATACAGGTGAACCAATGATAGGTGAAATGATGACAGACGCAAAGGCTAGTATGCTTCCGATTTTGCCTGGCCTAGTGTGCTAAGTTAGTATGTTAGTTAGTATTCTATACTAGTGTGCTTAGCTAGTGTGCTAAGATAGTATGTTACTTAGAGTGCTAAGCTGGTGTGCGCCCAAGTGTGCAACAGTATATATACACACAAGTGTGCTAAGCTAGCGTGCTATACTGGTGTGCTAAGCTAGCGTGCTATACTGGTGTGCTAAGCTAGCGTGCTATACTGGTGTGCTAAGCTAGCGTGCTATACTGGTGTGCTAAGCTAGCGTGCTATACTGGTGTGCTAAGCTAGCGTGCTGCACTCTAGCTCAACTAAGTGTTAAGCTCGAGTGCTAAGCTTTATGCAAAGATAGTGGGCTAAGCTTTGTCTTAAGTATGGATCAGGATGTTGTTTGATAATGTTAAATAGTAGTTGGACGTTTTCACGAGGGAGAATCTTCTGACACAGCGAGGACTCTGGCATGGGCAATTGACAACTGCTGCCACTTTATAAACGCATTAAACTCAGAGCTCCAAATGACAGAGACTGCTGACTGACAGGCAGTCTTAGTGATGTTGAGGAAGCAGTTGTGCGTTGCCGTGACAGCAAAGTCTGGTCACGGCAAACTGTCAACAGACGAGGGGAGTACACTTCCCGCTGAGAGACAGGTGTGTAAACTGCAGTGACATCCAAAGAAGACAACTGAAATCGGACGCACACAAAGAGAAACACGCACACAAACACACGCACAGAAACACAAGACCCGAGGATCAGACAGGTTTTGCATCAGAAACACACAGTTGCCTGTGATTTGTCCACACTGCCTTCAACTCCAGAGTAAACACTGCTCAAATAGGCACACACACATATGTTGACACACACACACACTCACAACTGCACACACACGCACACAAACCTTCACTGTTACAAACACACTTGCACACAACTGAAAACAAACACACAGGCGTGAAAACGCACACACACACACACACACACATCTCAGAGTAGTTACCACCCGGCTCGACACGCTGGGCTCACAGCGCTGACAGAAGATGAGAGGAGGCTGGGAGAAGATGAGAGGAGATATCAGATCCCTGCCATGTGGGCGGCCTCCTCTTCTAAGCTGCCACAGCTCTGGATCTCTCTCTCTCTGGATCTCTCTCTCTCTGTATATATCGCTCTCTCTGCCTCTCTCTCTCTAGATCTCTCTCTCTGCCTCTCTCTCTCTGTATATATCACTCTCTCTGCTTCTCTCTCTCTGTATATATCGCTCTCTCTGCCTCTCTCTCTCTAGATCTCTCTCTCTGCCTCTCTCTCTCTCTGTATATATTGCTCTCTCTGCTTCTCTCTGCCTCTCTCTGTATCTCTCTCTCTGTTTCTCTCTCTGTATATATCGCTCTCTCTGCCTCTCTCTCTCTGTATCTCTCTCTGTATCTCTCTCTCTGTTACTCTCTCTGTATATCGCTCTCTGTTTTATCTCGTTCTATCTGTGATCCCTTCTCTCTCTCTGTATCTCTCTCTTTCTGTATACATATCTCTCTCTCTGTCTGTATCTCTCACTTTCTGTATTTATTTCTCTCTCTCTCTCTCTCTCTCTCTCTCTCTCTCTCTCTCTCTCTCTCTCTCTCTCTCTCTCTCTCTCTCTCTCTCTCTCTCTCTCTCTCTCTCTCTCTCTCTCTCTCTCTCTCTCTCTCTCTCTCTCTCTCTCTCTCTCTCTCTCTCTCTCTCTCTCTCTCTCTCTCTCTCTCTCGTTATCCTCCATTTTCTCCCTTCCACCCTCTCTCACTCCCAAAGTCCAAAGCCCAAGAGAAATTAGTCACCCACTCACCCGCAGCTGCTGAGGGAGAGAATCAGATCGTTTTCCCCGGCCAGGCTTATAATCCTGCCCCGGATCTGAAAACGGATGAGTCACTACAGAGAGACATGTACCGTTCTAAGGACTCGGCAGGACCGAGACAGGGGGGGTAATATAATCACGACGAGAGCCTGATTTCACTTCATCAGAGGGAGAAGTTACAGGAACTGTGTTTACAGGTGAACCTGTGCTTTCAGGATGAGCTAAACTAGTGTGCTAATCTAGGGTGCTAAACTATCAGAGTAAGAGGAACATGTAGCGTAAGTGGCGGGAAGTATAGAGTAGCATGGAGATGACAGAGAAGAAAACCACATTTCAACTAAGGTTCAGGACTGAACACGGCTTGTTCTCTTCACTGGAACATCCTGCTTGAACTCATTTTCTAGTTCTACTGTAACTGCAGATCTATGGTCATCAGCAAAGCCATCTGACATCTGCCAAAAAGAAAGAGGCTTAACAAAAATATATATAATTTGATACTTTGACGTTGATCCAGGGAAGATTCTCAGATTTACTCTGAAGATGTTTATTAGTACAGACAAGAGAAGGAAGGAAATACAATGTTTTGTTGTTGGTTACAACTACTCACGATCACACCATCCAGTAAAAGCACTGCCTAATCATCCCCTGGTTTACACCCTTGTGAACTTGTTACAGTAAAAGATTTCTCTAGAGCTGTGTTTTATGATACTGACGTTTCTCAACGTTTAGGGCCCACGAATATAGTCAACAGAATATAGTCAAAACACCGGGGCTGGTCCTTCCTATAGGTGACATAGGCAGCCGCCTAGGGCGGCATGAAGAGGGGGGCGGCATTTTCGGAAGTAGACCCATTAATGAACCCTCCCGCACTACCAGCAAAAGGCGCCAACCGCACCACGTCATATGTCCATGTCCGTGTTGTGGTTGGGGGGGCGGCACCCGGGGGGGGGGGGGGGGGGGGTACCCACACCCACTCAGAGCTTTTTAATGACACGGGAACTGATGTTTGATACCGGCCTCTCTTTGAAGTCCACTCTCTTCCGTAAAGAGATCCGACGAGGAGAAACTCGAACGGTCTGTATGTTCGGTCAGGAAATCCACACCGTGATCTGATGTGCGCGCGCCAACGTGGGGGTCAAGGGAGAGCAATGGGATGTCAGCGAGGCTGAACGAGGCCCTGTAGAGGCTGAACGAGGCCCTGTAGAGGCTGAACGAGGCCCTGTAGAGGCTGAACGAGGCCCTGTAGAGGCTGAACGAGGCCCTGTAGAGGCTGAACGAGGCCCTGTACAGGCTGAATGAGGCCCTGTAGAGGCGGAACGAGGCCCTGTACAGGCTGAACGAGGCCCTGTAGAGGCTGAACGAGGCCCTGTAGAGGCTGAACGAGGCCCTGTACAGGCTGAATGAGGCCCTGTAGAGGCGGAACGAGGCCCTGTACAGGCTGAACGAGGCCCTGTAGAGGCTGAACGAGGCCCTGTAGAGGCTGAACGAGGCCCTGTAGAGGCTGAACGAGGCCCTGTAGAGGCTGAACGAGGCCCTGTAGAGGCTGAACGAGGCCCTGTAGAGGCTGACACACAGCGGGTCCTTTTGACTTTCTGCAAAAACACTGGGTGCCAAACACACCCACTTTGACTCTAATAATAATTACCTGACTTTATCGAGTCCTATTCCCTTAATTATAATCAGAGTGAGATCGCCTTGTCCCTCTGCTTTTTCAACAGAGTAATAACAAGCATAGAAAATCACAGGCTCATTTTTAAACCCCCTAATTGCAATTTTCTGCCCAAATTGCAGCCTAATGATTGCAGATTGAGACTGCAAGAAGAAGAGAAAAAATAAAATAAAAATAAAATAAAACAACCAAAAAGCAACACCAGTGATCCCAGAGTGGTACAACAACATTTTACTTTCCATCCAACATTACTTTCCCTTGTGGGATGCAGGGTTGTAAAATGAGCTTCTGAAGATCCATCTCTCCCACCGCAACACAGCAAGCATGATGACAGAGGCCTGAGAAGAATAGCTCTTTCCTTTGGTGAGATAATTCAATGTTAAGTGAGGGCACTGGGAGGGCGGGAGGGAGGGAGGGAGGGAGGGAGGGAGGGCGGGCGGGCGGGCGGGAGGGAGGGAGGGAGGGAGGGAGGGAGGGAGGGAGGGAGGGAGGGAGGGAGGGAGGGAGGGAGGGAGGGAGGGAGGGAGGGAGGGAGGGAGGGAGGGAGGGAGGGAGGGAGGGAGCTGAAGTGCTGGAGGAGGAGAGCTAGAGAGTGGTAATATTTGGATCCAGCTGGGAACCAACTTTTTGGGCTCTGAATCAATTTGTTCAAATTGTGCGCCGAGGAAAGTAACCTCTTCCATCACTGGACAGCAGCTTGAACCTCCCATAAACGTTATCCTCCCTCCCGGTGTCTCCCCCTCCCTGTCTCCCCCTCTGTGTCTCCCCCTCTGTGTCTCCCCCCTCCTGGAAGGAGAAGTACAGTGGGACGGGGGACTCTTCCTCCCCCGCTTCACCGGGCTGCCGTGCGACCAAGCCGAGCGTGCTGTGAACAGATGTGACACGGCCAACGCTGACGCCGTTCCACGCTGCTGAGGATGGAGAAGAAGAAGAGCTAGCCAGCAGCCTGCACTGCCACTGGGAAACATGCCTGGATGGACTCGGTAAACTGCACTGCAAACGGAGAAAACCCAGGACGTTCATTTAGCGCTTCTGTGCGAAGGGGTGTACATGATTTAGTTAGTACGAAGGTAGGGGAGGGAGGGAGGGAGGGAGGGAGGGAGGGAGGGAGGGAGGGAGGGAGGGAGGGAGGGAGGGAGGGAGGGAGGGAGGGAGGGAGGGAGGGAGGGAGGGAGGGAGGGAGGGAGGGAGGGAGGGAGGGAGGGAGGGAGGGAGGGAGGGAGGGAGGGAGGGAGGGAGGGAGGGAGGGAGGGAGGGAGGGAGGGAGGGAGGGAGGGAGGGAGGGAGGGATACTAACTAACAAATTCATGTTTGTGGTGGGAGCACATTAGAGCTTGCAGTATTTCCCAAGTTTGGAGTGGCTTAAAAAACAATCAACTGTGGAGTTCTAGCCTCGGGCCATGAGCAAGCTGTTTGCCTTCTGTTTCTCAACAACGTTGCCTGATCTGTGACGGCCCCCTGAAGGTCCGCGGCGTCCGGCCCCTTGAAGGGCCACGGCCTCTGCCTCGGGTCGCCTCGGTTTTCACTAACCAACCCCGCAGCAAGCAAGGAAGAGCACAGAGATTCACCCCCTCCACTTTCACAGAGTGACACAATGCAGACACACACAGATCAGATGGATCTCATACTGTCGACACACACACACACTCAATCTCTCTCTTAGGCTCATGAACACACACCCACACACACTCTCTCTCATACACATTCACACCCGGCAAATCAGCCTACAGAAATAAGAGAAAAAGTAATGTTCACAGCCTGGTCTCTGAGGAGCAGTGAGCCTGCCTTTCCGGCAGATCTGCCCGGCGACTGAGTGGGACACTGCTGGCTCCAAGGCAACCAATTTGTTTGTTTATTGTCTTGGTGTTTTGTCACGGTTACAGTTCATTGCAGCCAGCCTGGCTCCAGCATGCTCCTTTAAACGGCATCTATAAAACATGGGATGCTCTCTCTCTCTCTCTCCCTCCTCCTCCTCACACGACAGAGAGCACAGTGTCATCACGACACTGACGATCACCAACATCCTCTCTCTCCTTCTCCTCTCTCTCCTCTCCTCTCTCTCCCTCTCCTTCTCTCTCTCTCTCCTTCTCTCCTTCTCTCCTTCTCTCCCTCTCCCTCTCCCTCTCTCCATCTCCTACTCCCTCCCTCCCTCCCTCCTCTCTCCCTCCCTCCTCTCCCCCTCTCTCCTCTCCTCTCTCTCTCCTCTCTCTCTCTCTCTCTCTCTCTCTCTCTCCCTCTCTCTCTCTCTCCATCTCCTACTCCCTCCCTCCCTCCTCTCTCCCTCCCTCCTCTCTCCCCCTCTCTCCCTCTCTCCCTCTCTCCCCCTCTCTCCTCTCTCCCTCTCTCTCTCTCTCTCTCTCTCGTTGTGAGGAAGCTCAGATGTTCTCAACACCTCAACAGATTCTCCTCTGCAGCTGAGAGCTTTGAGGGTTGAGAGACAGAACGGGTGCAGTCTGCTCTCTCTCCTTCTCTTCACTCTTGCTCTCTTCTCTGATCCCTCTGCTTGCTCTCTCTCTCTCTCTACTCTCTCTCTGCTCTCTCCCTCTCTATCTCTCTCCCTCTCTCTAACTCTTGACTCTTGCATATCAAGAGCCTTGTTCACCTCAGTCCTTCTGTCCTGTGCTTGGCTCTCTGAAGGGGTCCTGCCCTGGTATCTCCTCTGGAACAGACTATGAGAAGACTGCTCCCCTTGTGCTCATTCACATGGCCATAGGGCCTGCTGTACACAGATTGCTGTGCACAGCGACTACAAATGTTCTTTCCTTAGTATTCGGGGGGGGAAATGTAACAAAAAACTTTTGATCTGGCTGTTTTTGAGGACATAATTGGTCCCACATTGGCAATGGGAGAATGCTAAATGACAGCGCAGGCTGGCCAAGGAGACAAGGTGTGATCTCTCCCTGAGGGAACTTGATCATCACATTCATTAATGAACATCTCTAGACACCATTAACCCAGTGGGATGTTGTTATCTTCAATCAGTCGTAGGATCTAAAATGTCCCTGGCTGTCAGACGGTGAACCAGCAGCTGAATAATCAACAGCAGTACAGTTTTCCTTGGTGTTCAAGGACGAATAAGGAGCAGCTGAGAATGCAAAATACATATTCTGCTTGTCTCACGCATTCTCGACACAAACACATGGATTCTTAATGCATTGATCTGACAGGAGACACAGAAAAAGAGAGAAAGAGAGGGAGAGAGAGAGAGGGTGGGGGTGGAGAGAGAAAGAAAGAGAGCTGTCTCTCTCCCTCTCTAAATCACCTGGTGACTCTTGCATATCATGATCCTTGAGCAGCTTTAGTCAATCACACACGTTCACCTTACTGTGGAAACAGGATTTGCTAGTGAATAAAAAAAAATAAAATAAAAAATCATGAATATCACTGAGCATTGTGTCCTCATTTAATACTCATTGTAATAGAGTAATGGAGGCTTCTGTCATTGTTAGACGGCAAATGGGTCTAAGCAACAATTTATCTTTCCCACCTGTTAAAGAGGCAATCCGAACCACACATTCATTTTTGAATGTTGGTGCTGCTGGTGTCATTGGTGCTATACGGTAAACGCTGCAAGTACTCATTGCTGACGTCACTGTTGATGACATCAGAACCACGACGGGAATCTGCAACGATGTTGTCAAGAGTCACGACATTATGTCTCCACAGCCCAGCTCGTAGGAGCAACTTCAGACGAGGACTTAAACCCTAAACTGACCTCACTCTTATGAATTATTTTCACTCAGAGCTGCGCTCACGCGGAACAACTGAAGAGTCACAGCAGCGCGGCCTCAATAATCCCAGCCTGGCCTTTGCTCAGCCTGTCAGCAATCCACACCAATAACACAGCACAATAAAAGCCCGCGACAACGGCGGGGCTACAGGCACCTTTGAGGGCTACCGTGGGCGATCTATAAAACACCGTAATGGCCCCAGCTGTCTTCTCGCGTGAAAGAGAAGACGTACGCCTTCTCTGACTCTCTGGGGGTACTTCAATTAATCACAGCAGAATTGTATCAGCGTGCGATAGCAGCCGCGAGGTTATTACCCTCGCAAGCCTTCCGCCGTGTGACATGTGATGAACACACTAATTGCGGGAAAACAGCTGACCGTGCCATGCACGTCAAGAGGACCAAGGGCAGATTGGATGGGGGGAATAATAGGAGATGGAGATGAAAAGAAATGTGTAGGAGGAAAGGGGGTGAGGGTCGTAAAGAGAGAAGAAAGAGAAAAAAAGATAGTGGTGTGTAAGCATAATAATAAAATAATATCCACAGTCCTGTGGCTTTCTAGGAGGGAGGAAATTATGTTTTCCATTGGGGATGGTGGTGTGGATGAGTAAAACTGTAAAACAGAAAGCATATTCTAGAGAATTCAATTGACACATTTCTTCTGTTTTCCTTCTTAAATCAGCCTCTAAGCTGGAGCTCTTTGTAAAGAGCAGAACACAAACACCACATCATTTAACTTCCATTGCCTTGTCAAGAGATCAGACATATAGCTTCTGTGGCTGCACACTTGTTCTACAGTGTTACGAAAAGAAACCGAGTTTTCATCTGTTTTTCATCTCAAGTTTGTCTAAAACGGTATATCCAATCAATATATCATTTGACCCTCAGGTATCGACTTTTACATTGATATCCGCATCCTAACACTGGGTCTGTGTATATTACATCAGTGTCGTCTTTGTTTTGATCTCGACAAACAACTCAGAGCAGACTCTGGCCTAGAGCAAGATTATGGGTGGGTCACTTCTTCATGTGATTACAATTGATTTTGTGATTACAGGTTATGCTGCGTTTGAATGATTCATAGATCAGTAATGGTCCCAACAATGGGCCACATTTTTATTAACCTTATTAATAAACCTCAACGAAGATGGAGCTGGTTAACGAGATTCAACATGACGATGTTTTATGAAAGTGAAGTTTCCCCTCGGAGGCATATGGCGCGCACGCGCGCGCGCACACAGTGAGAGAGAGAGAGAGAGAGAGAGAGAGAGCTGCTTTATAACTACGCATCAACCGAGGTCTGCTCAAATGTAGCCTACAGGGTCAATTGCCTAGCGCTGATTTTAACTGGCTAGTAAAACAATAGTTCACACCACACACAACAATTATCAATGTCACTAAATGAATGTAGACATACTGAAATTAGTCCAATTTCAACTAACGAATTGCAGATTATTTCCAGTTCATGATTAAAGGAACTGTAGGGTTTTTGTGCACCTAGAAAGCAGCATATTTTGCTGACGACTTGATGAATTTGCATATTTTGCTGAGAAAGCGTGTTGTCACCATCAACCAGAATCATTGATTTGAACGACACCGTTGTTGATGAGCTTAATACTTTTGATTAATATAAAACATCAGTCAAGCATGTCTGAATGTCTGCTACTGTAAATGTAAATTACATTAACAAAACTTAGGAATCATGTTAAACTAGTCACGCATTGCCACACTAACGTACGTAAATCAACGCATTACAATCCAATGTGCATGCGTTCAACTGCCCAGACAACCACAAAATTACAGCATTTTGTGACCATGAACATACAGTAATGATCGTTTTTCCTACCTGTCTTTCTGCTGTCAATTAATCCTGGAAAATGGTCTCATATGGTCTCCATGTTCAACGAGAAAAACCGTAATTCTAAAGAAATACCATTTCCTTGGTGTATCAAGGTGCCCACGACCAAACATAACCTAAGGAAATTGTCCACTCCAGCGTTCCAAAAGCGCA